>NC_069505.1:420414158-420496658 GCF_027579735.1 Bombina bombina
TCTGTTCCTTAATAAGAACTTACTGATAGCAGAAACAGACTTATAGCTGAACATGCAGAGATGCTTATGTTCCTTAAAAAGAACTTACTGATAGCAGAAACAGACTTATAGCTGAACATGCAGAGATGTTCTGTTCCTTAATAAGAACTTACTGATAGCAGAAACAGACTTATAGCTGAACATGCAGAGATGATTCTGTTCCTTAATAAAAACTTACTGATAGCAGAAACAGACTTATAGCTGAACATGCAGAGATGCTTCTGTTCCTTAAAAAGAACTTACTGATAGCAGAAACAGACTTATAGCTGAACATGCAGAGATGCTTATGTTCCTTAAAAATTACTTACTGATAGCAGAAACAGACTTATAGCTGAAAATGCAGAGATGCTTATGTTCCTTAAAAAGAACTTACTGATAGCAGAAACAGACTTATAGCTGAACATGCAGAGATGCTTCTGTTCCTTAATAAGAAATTACTGATAGCAGAAAAAGACTTATAGCTGAACATGCAGAGATGATTCTGTTCCTTAATAAGAACTTACTGATAGCAGAAACAGACTTATAGCTGAACATGCAGAGATGCTTATGTTCCTTAATAAGAACTTACTGATAGCAGAAACAGACTTATAGCTGATCATGCAGAGATGATTCTGTTCCTTAATAAGAACTTACTGATAGCAGAAACAGACTTATAGCTGATCATGCAGAGATTATTCTGTTCCTTAATAAGAACTTACTGATAGCAGAAACAGACTTATAGCTGAACATGCAGAGATGATTCTGTTCCTTAATAAGAACTTACTGATAGCAGAAACAGACTTATAGCTGAACATGCAGAGATGCTTCTGTTCCTTAATAAGAACTTACTGATAGCAGAAACAGACTTATAGCTGAACATGCAGAGATGATTCCTGTTCCTTAATAAGAACTTACTGATAGCAGAAACAGACTTCTAGCTGAACATGCAGAGATGATTCTGTTCCTTAATAAGAACTTACTGATAGCAGAAACAGACTTATAGATGAACATGCAGAGATGCTTCTGTTCCTTAATAAGAACTTACTGATAGCAGAAACAGACTTATAGCTGAACATGCAGAGATGATTCTGTTCCTTAATAAGAACTTACTGATAGCAGAAACAGACTTATAGCTGAACATGCAGAGATGCTTCTGTTCCTTAATAAGAACTTACTGATAGCAGAAACAGACTTATAGCTGATCATGCAGAGATGCTTATGTTCCTTAAAAAGAACTTACTGATAGCAGAAACAGACGTATAGCTGAACATGCAGAGATGATTCTGTTCCTTAAAAATAACTTACTGATAGCAGAAACAGACTTATAGCTGAACATGCAGAGACTTATGTTCCTTAATAAGAACTTACTGATAGCAGAAACAGACTTATAGCTGAACATGCAGAGATGCTTATGTTCCTTAATAAGAACTTACTGATAGCAGAAACAGACTTATAGCTGATCATGCAGAGATGATTCTGTTCCTTAATAAGAACTTACTGATAGCAGAAACAGACTTATAGCTGAACATGCAGAGATGCTTATGTTCCTTAAAAAGAACTTACTGATAGCAGAAACAGATTTATAGCTGAACATGCAGAGATGCTTATGTTCCTTAAAAATAACTTACTGATAGCAGAAACAGACTTATAGCTGAACATGCAGAGAGGCTTATGTTCCTTAAAAAGAACTTACTGATAGCAGAAACAGACTTATAGCTGAACATGCAGAGATGCTTCTGTTCCTTAATAAGAACTTACTGATAGCAGAAACAGACTTATAGCTGAACATGCAGAGATGCTTCTGTTCCTTAATAAGAACTTACTGATAGCAGAAACAGACTTATAGCTGATCATGCAGAGATGATTCTGTTCCTTAATAAGAACTTACTGATAGCAGAAACAGACTTATAGCTGAACATGCAGAGATGATTCTGTTCCTTAATAAGAACTTACTGATAGCAGAAACAGACTTATAGCTGAACATGCAGAGATGCTTCTGTTCCTTAATAAGAACTTACTGATAGCAGAAACAGACGTATAGCTGAACATGCAGAGATGATTCTGTTCCTTAATAAGAACTTACTGATAGCAGAAACAGACTTATAGCTGAAAATGCAGAGATGCTTCTGTTCCTTAATAAGAACTTACTGATAGCAGAAACAGACTTATAGCTGATCATGCAGAGATGCTTATGTTCCTTAAAAAGAACTTACTGATAGCAGAAACAGACGTATAGCTGAACATGCAGAGATGATTCTGTTCCTTAAAAAGAACTTACTGATAGCAGAAACAGACATATAGCTGAACATGCAGAGACTTATGTTCATTAATAAGAACTTACTGATAACAGAAACAGACTTATAGCTGAACATGCAGAGATGCTTATGTTCCTTAATAAGAACTTACTGATAGCAGAAACAGACTTATAGCTGATCATGCAGAGATGATTCTGTTCCTTAATAAGAACTTACTGATAGCAGAAACAGACTTATAGCTGAACATACAGAGATGATTCTGTTCCTTAATAAGAACTTACTGATAGCAGAAACAGACTTATAGATGAACATGTAGAGATGCTTCTGTTCCTTAAAAAGAACTTACTGATAGCAGAAACAGACTTATAGCTGAACATGCAGAGATGCTTCTGTTCCTTAAAAAGAACTTGCCACTAACTTTTTAAAAATATTCAAATAGCTAGATTGCCTGTTATACCGCTAGTTCTCATCTTGAACAAGTATGTTCAAAACATACTGTACTCTGAGGACTGGGAATAAAAAGCAGCCCTGGAAAAACCAGACTGAAGAACAGTCCTATTTCCTGTTGAGTCAGAAGAATTCAAATGCCCCATTTTTCTCAAAGGGGATTACTGGGACACTCTTTTCCCAATATTTTATCCAGAATTAAATTATATTACTTTGTATTAAATACAAATGTCAGATTGATGTTATATAGGCACCATACAACCCAATAGCATCCAGTAATCACCCCTTTAAATTGTAGCTTTCCAGCCACAGCTGCTGCTGCTGTTATTTATTGTTGTCATTATTAATATATTTGATTGTAATATTTTTTATTTATAAACATGTTCTGTGAACTTTGTGACAACAAATAAAACTGTTTTATTATTTCAAAATGGGAGTTACAGTTCATAATTATAAAGAAGCGATCTTAATTCATTAGTCTGCATTGTGCTTGAAAAACTGTCATGATATTAAAAAAGAAGTATCGGCAATTGGTATCGGTGAGTATTTGAAAAAAAGTATTGGTACTTGTACTCGGTCTTAAAAAAATGGTATCGGTGCAACCCTAACAAGAATCAATAAACGTACTTGAAGGAATAAGTTTGATAGTAGCATTGCCAGTGGCAGACGGTCTGGCCAGACTCTGTGATCATGTTGTGTTTCTTCACCTGAGGAAGAGGTGTGGCCTTGCAACATGAGGTAATCACAGAATCTACCCAGACTGTCTGCCCTCAGCAACGCTGCTGCAAGCTGCTTTTATTGGCGCAAGTACAGTCAGACACCTTGTCATATACCATATACTTTTTAAACCTATTTATTTATATGAATATTTTTTTATCAGATAGTATATTTATGAGTGTAACATTTTATTTTAATGTACTTATGTTGTGCTTGTTTACATTTTTTTACCCTTTACACTTAACACTAACAGGCATTTACTTACAACTTGTAATATGTGTGCACGTTATCACACCACTTGTAATCTAGCCCACAGTATGTATATGTGTGTATATATATATTTACATAGAGATAGATAGATAAATAGATAGATAGATAGATAGATATCATGACATCACTAAAATAGCACTAAATACTAAAAAGTAATCAGAAAACAAATTCCCATGACCTTTCATTTGAGCATGTTTAAAGGGAGAGTCCACAGCTGAATTCATTACTTTTGGGAAATAAGAACCTAGCCACCAGGAGGAGGCAAAGACACCCCAGCCAAAGGCTTAAATACTCCTCCCACTCCCCTCATCCCCCAGTCATTCTGCTGAGGAACAAGGAACAGTAGAAGAAATATCAGGGTGAAAAGGTGCCAGAAGAATAGAAGGACGCCCCATATAAAATTACGGGTGGGGAGATGTGGACTCTTTCCATCAGAAGAAAAGGAAATTTTCAGGTAAGCATAATTTATGTTTTTCTTCTTAAAGGGAAAGAGTCCACAGCTGCATTCATTAATTTTGGGAAATCAATACTCAAGCTATAGAGGACACTGAATGCCAAGACGGGAAGGTACAATAGGCGGCCCATACTGAGGGCACCAGGCCTGAACTTCTCCCCAATAAAAAATCCTGCTTCGTCCGAAGCTGAAAAAAGCAGCAAGGACACTGACTCGCAGCTAGTCCAGAGCCAAACTAGAGACCACAAAACAGACTCGACTAAGCCAACCATCCACCAAGAGACACCGTCGCCCAACAGACTGTCTCCCACCTCTCACCCCTCACAAATAAAGGGGATACCAGCCAAAACCCCAAAGGGGACGAGGCAAAGGAGAACCGAGGAACCAAAAGGTCCCTTAAAGGGACACTAAACCCACATTTTTTCTTCAATTATTCAGATAGAGCATGCAATTTTAAGCAACTTTCTAATTTACTCCTATTATCAATTTTTCTTCGTTCTCTTGCTATCTTTATTTAAAAAGCAGGAAGGTGATGCATAGGAGCCGGCCCATTTTTGGTTGAGAACCTGGGTTATGCTTGCTTATTGGTGAGTAAATGTAAGCCTCTAATAAGCAAGCTCTATCCATGGTGCTGAACCTAAAATGGGCTGGCTGCTAAGATTTACATTCCTGCTTTTAAAATAAAGATAGCAAGAGAACGAAGAAAAATAATTCATAATAGGAGTAAATAGAAAGATGCTTAAAATGTCATGCTCTATCTGAATCATGAAAGAAAAAAATTGGGTTCAGTGTCCCTTTAATACAAAAAAAGAACACCTCCAAGAGTGGGCCCAGCTCACAGAGACCTAAATGAACCCAAACAGGGAAAGGAGGCCACACCTATACAAGTGAAACCCGGGATAAGACTGGGCACAGAAACAGAACAGACGTCTCTCCAACATCCTGCAAGCATGGAATGCAATTAAAGAGGCAAAGTCCTCCCAGCGTCTGAACATAGAATACCAAAGTATTCGACCATGAAAAGTGTGTAATAGACCCAGGCGAAAAAAAAAAACAAGTATGAAAACACTGAGTCCATAACAGGACAACACAGAGGGAGCTTGCGAGGAAGAAAAGCAGTCAAGCAAGAAATAGAGCGCAAAAGCAAACCCCAGACAGAGGGCACGCTCCAGGCAACCTAAGCCGCTGGACCTACCCACAGGTCCCTAAAAAAGGGAACACAAAGCCTCCATCGAGGCCCCCCGAGAAGGAGAGAATACCCTCAGAACCAGAAGGAAGAGTAATCCCACTTCTGAAATCAATGGAGCAAGGTGAACGGAAATCTATATCCTAGCAGACTGAGCTAACAGGATAGACTCAACAAGCTCACACATCCAAAGGAGACTGTGATCCGAAACGCAGCGTCTTAGACTGCTCGGCGTCATCCTAACCTGCAAACCCACACCCAGCTGGACCAACCCAGCCTCAGGGATCCAAGACAGGGGAACAAAGGAATCCCAAAACGGGTACAGGAACAAGCGTAAAGATAGCACAGCCATCCCCACAGAGTACAAGTACAACCCGACTCTGAAAACAGACAAGGCCATAGACCTAAGTATCTATCAAAACAAAGGCCCAGCAATTCTGACTTGGAGCCAGCAAGACCACAGGGGGGAACCAATCCCACCTTTCTACCTTCCGACCAGGAGAAGCCCCAAGAAAGGACTCCATCTCTATAGCGAAGAGAATAACCCCGAAAAAAAAGGGATGAGGTCAGAAGGGCAACAACTGTCCTCAAGGCCCGAAGCCATTGGCTAATGGGAAGATAAATCCCCAACACAAAAGTCCTAGAAAAGGACCCCCCTACAAGTAGCTTGCCAAGCAGAGGCACAGCCAAGCCATTCGCCTGCAAAGCAGGGAATCCACGGGTACACTGGCAAGCTGACCAGGGCAATGCAACCCTAAGGCGCACCAGAAATTGGACATCCAGGGCCAGCAGCTGGGTATGAACCAACAACCGTTGAGGAGCAAGCCACACAGCTAACCACAAAATGATAGTGGCAAGGAGTAAAAAATACTCAGAAAACCTGGCCAACCATGACCAGGTTAGGTAGATAGACCAAGGACATAGCCCAAGTTCCCACTACCGTGGAACATCCCGACTAGCCTGAGATCCAAGATTCCAAAACTACCCAAGACTGGGTCAGGAAAAAAGCCAAGCAAAGCTGCAGCAAGCGGAAGTCTCAGGGTACCTAATAGTTCAGGCAAACCTTACCCTAGAACTAAACACCCCAACTGGCCAAAAAGCCAGAGACAAGGGATATAGATGCATATCCAGAGAATCCGGGATAGCGAGAAGTACTCTAAAAGCCCCGACCGAAGGAAGGAACCACTCCTAGCTAAAGTCCAAGGCTCCAAAGAGCAAGGCTAAAAGTCATATGAAGATACTTCTCAAAGCCTCAGGACAACCAGGGGATACCTCGAGGTCAACAAAATCCTACTAGCAGGACTAGTCTCCCTATCACCTCTGCACAAGCAAAGGATACAAGGAAGAGAAATGAAAGGCACTAAGAACATCCAGCTCCGGAAACCCCAAGCTAAAACAAAGTCCCCACAGGGAACAACCATCACTGGAAACACAGATCCCTAAAAGGAGATCCAACTCACCCGGAGACAAAGGAAGAAGAGCCAAAGGTCTCTTATAACTCAGACAGACAGTACGCGTCAAAGAGTAAGAGCTGCATCTAGATACATTATAAACAGCTTACACGGACACCTGCAAGGTGCCAAGAGCTGCAACTGGTTTCAAACTACAAACCTTCCGCATGCAAAAAAGCTATCTTGTACAAGCTGTTGGATCAAGCCCAAAAGGACAAATCCAGAGGCCTAAAAATGAAGGCCAAACCACTCAACTGCGGGTAAGGGGCATTAAGCCATCCAACCCTCCACCACATGGGGAGGAAAACTCTAGGTTCTGATGAAATCAAATGTCAAAGTGACGCAGTGGAAAAACTCCCCTGCCCGGCCATCTATGACTGAAGGCTATAAGGACTGAAACAATCCTTCCCGCCTCATGAACCCACAGGTCCTCTCAAATGCTTAGTTGAACATGAAAAACAATAATAACCTGAGCACTCTGCGCTTTTACCGAACCAGCCGAGCAAAACAGCGCCATGTGTCTGAACAGCCGCAAGACTGAACGAACCCGAAAGGACCAGCCTGCACCTAGGGTCCTAACCGGCAAGCTGCATAAATTTTCCCTCATAGGGAATAAAAAAGTATAACAGACATTTTTAACATAGGACTAACATGTCCAAAACAACTTCCGAAGAAGTAATAAAGAGTATCAATCCCAGAAGGTTCCAGAAGGAAACAAAAACAAATAAAAGACATCCCATCGGATATAAATAAAATAAAAGGCACGGTTAAATAAACAAATAGAGTTACCTGTATTGGAACTGATCACAGCCACAGGCCTTAGTGCAGGTAAAAAAACATCTTTATTTAGGTAGATTCAACATTCACAGGGTGAAACAGACTCAGGGGTACATTGAGCACAAACGCCCGAAGGCAGGAAACGCGTCGGACGTTTGTGCTCAATGTACCCCTGAGTCTGTTTCACCCTGTGAATGTTGAATCTACCTAAATAAAGATGTTTTTTTACCTGCACTAAGGCCTGCGGCTGTGATCAGTTCCAATACAGGTAACTCTATTTGTTTATTTAACCGTACGTTTGGATGCTGGAGGAGTGAAATCCATACCTGGTATTGGGACGGCCTGAGGGGCGTGACGGAGTGCAGCAACAGCGGTGAGATTATACCTGTTTTACTTATATATCTGTAGTTCTTACCAAGAACCATTGCAAGATTGAACTTTATTACTGCCACCACTTGCCAACAGCACGGCTTTATCCTCTCAGGCCTAACACATTGGTCTGTTACTTCTCACTGATTATAAGTTTCATTTGGCAAGTTACTGCTTTACTTTACTCGTCAAAAGACACAAGCATACGCCATTCTATTGTTGTACATGCAAAACCGGTTTGTACACTTAGTCAGTGACTTAATTACAACGTGCAGTTCTTACGAACTTTGTGTGTTAAAATAAAAGGCAACCCAGAGGTTAACGCCCAAAAAGACACAGGCCTACCCGCAGGACCAGCCAAACGGAGCCCTATCTTCCAAAACTGGGAAAGATCTGAAACAAATGACAATCGGGAAATTACTTCATCCCTACATGTCTAATGAGGTGCACCCATTCAAATTAGCAGACTGAAAATCCCCGTAACTGGTAACGATAGGGTCATTCAATAACTGAAAAAACATGTCTGAGCAATACGCAAAAGGCGCACAATCCTGTAATGAAAGGCACAACAATCAGGGACAGTTACACCCACGAGGAACTGTAGAGGCCCCCCCAAGGCGGAAGGCCAGGGACAATAGGGCACGAGCACATTCTCAAATAAACGTCTGGACTCTGCAGACGAACAATCGCCAACATTATGTGGAAGCAAAAACGTGCTGCAACCTCCGGGGGAACACACCACCCTGCATGGAGGAATCATAAACTGTGTTACCCCGCATGTGTAGAAGCATAAATTGGTAGGGAACTCACCTCTCGGAGGATGGGACCCCTAGAGGCAGATGGCTCAGCAGACCCTTGATTCCCTGAGCCCGAGGAACTAAGCGCTCTCATATGGCATATGGAACAAAACTGGTTGACACGTGTCAATGAGGCCAATCCGGATTCGTCACCGGACACAGAATCTGAATCTGAAATCAAAATAGTCTCAGTATCAGAATCCCCCGTAACTGAATCTGAAATTAGCAAAGCCTTAGCATCAGAATCCTCCATAACTGGATAGAGGATATATAAGTATGGACTAAAGTAGTAAAAACAAAAATGGCACCTGACACCCCCAATGGCTGGGGCACCCACCACCTCCTATGACCAGACCCCTGCGGACTAGAAAATTTCCTTTGCCACACAGTGGGGAATGCGGAAATGGAAAACGGAACCGAACCACGCCCGAACATAAAGTTGAACCGTATAGTCCAAAAAGCGCGCCCAACCAAAAGGCTGCGTCACTTCCAAAGGCCTCAAAGTTCCAAACCACGAGCCCATAAACATCACACATAAGCAGGTTGAACATGTTACATAAACATGATAATAAACCCCCCTCAGGAGATATTAACCCTCGATTCCAAGATACTAACAGAGACTCACTGAGACCCTTATGTCATGTAGTTAGACCCGCAAGGTGTTGTAGCCTCTCGGGAAAACATTCACATTACAGTACATTGATGATAAAGTAAAATAAAATGATCTTACCGGAATCTACGCCGTGGAACAGGAACACGGCCTTTCAAGTGTGATGAATAGTGGCATTGCCTCCGCCATGAACTTGAGAGAAGAAAGCAGGCTGCGAAGTGAAGTTCGACAATGCCGATTGCTTGAGGAGCTGTTAATATGAGTCAGGATGGTTTCGCAGAAAGAAACTTCCTGCATCTCCGGACTTTAAACTTTCATCCAAGCGCTCAATGAGAGACTGACAGGACTACTTAAAACTCCTGTCCCATGCCGAAGAGTACTACCCTCCATAAGAGACAAAAATTAAAAATTCTGACACTTCTCTGCCATCCTCCTGGGACGAAAGGCAAAGAATGACTGGGGGATGAGGGGAGTGGGAGGAGTATTTTAAGCCTTTGGCTGGGTTGTCTTTGCCTCCTCCTGGTGGCCAGGTTCTTATTTCCCAAAAGTAATGAATGCAGCTGTGGACTCTTTCCATTTAAGAAGAAAAAGGGATTATCTATCTTTTTAAACAATAAAACATTTTGAGTTGACTGTCCCTTTAAGAAAGAATATATAAATATTGTAATCAGATTTCATTTTGTGCTTTGTGTATCTTGCTAATCTTATCACACATATTAATCTTATCACTGCATGTTTATTTAGTGAACTCTGGATTGTGTTTGCCAGTAAATAAATCCTGCTAGCACTAAAAAAAGATGGGACTTGCCTGTGTTCTGTCAGACTAGCGAATTCATCAGACTAGCGAACGGAAGAGTGACGTTCCGTCAGCTGTCTGATAACAAACCCATAGCGCGCATGCGCCACTGCAGCCAACAGCCCCTCCCATAGCCAGCCCTCTCTGTAACCACAGGAAGCGTCCTAAATATGTGTAACACACGTAATGCACGGAAAAATAAATTGCTGCGTTCCATTTAAATATAACATTAAACAACACGTAGCAGATAAATATCATATTCGTAACCAAGTTAAACAACTACAAACTGAGAATGAAAATGTGGCTACACTAAGTAGTAAAACTACAAATCCCAGAATGCAACAGTTCACCCATAAACCCATAATTAAAAAGTCGTAAATGTAATTTTCAGATTACCACAAAGGCACTAGTAAAGCAGAAAGCAAAACAGTGTTAACCTAAAAAGTCTGTCTCTTGTAACACAAATACATTTTTACATTAACAATATTGTGGTAAATTAACACCTTTGCATCTTGTTTTGCACTAAAACCTGCATTATCCCGTGCATTACGTGTGTTACACATATTTAGGACGCTTCCTGTAGTTACAGAGAAGGCTGGCTATGGGAGGGGCTGTGGGCTGCAGTGACAAGGGGACCTTAGGATTGTGACTATGATGAGGAGTGCATGCGCGGCATGGATTTGTTATCAGACAGCTGACGGAACGTCACTTCTGTTCGCGAGTCTGATAAATTCACTAGTCTGACAGAACACCTGAATTATCCGTTGCCCAGACCAAAACAAAGGCTGGTTCATTACACATCTCTACAGTCAGGGGTAGTCCCCATTTTTTGAACAAAGGTGCTCCAGCCTTGGCAGGTTTCATAAAAAGACCTTTATTAAACCATGGCCACACAATGAAACGTTTCAGACCTGTACTAGGCCTTTAGTCATCTCACAGTGCCTAAGGACCTAGTACAGGTCTGAAACTTTGTTTTTTTTGTGTGGACCATGGTTTAATAAGGTCTTTTTATGAAACCTGCCAAGGCTGGAGCACCTTTGTTCAAGATTTGCTGATAAGGAGGGGTGGCTGACTCCCTGCTCCTGTGCCTGATTTGGTTGCTGTTCCCCACCTTTCTGTTTTGCTGTAGTCCCCATTTTATCTGGGGGTCCTTTCAGTGATGTTTATAATTATAAGTATCACTTAAATGTTTAGAGGTCTATACATTAAGAGGTGAATGGCAGGTGAATCTAAACATTTCAATTCCTACAATTAATTATGCATTATGAAGGGCCAAACCCAGTGAGTATCTCCTGCAAGAAAGAGTTGAGTTAGCCCTGCACCCTGCATAGTTAATGCTCTGTAAAATTGCAGGTGAATTGTATGCAGCATTAACTATGCATTGTGCAGGGCAAACTCAGTTCTTACTGCAGGAGATACTCACTGGGTTTGGCAATTGATGATGAGCAGTTAATTAAATATGACAAATCACCTACAATTCAGCTCTTTTTGTATAGAGCACTAAGGTCTTGTGTCATCTACAAACGACTGAGGCTCAATAATAATATCTCTTACCGTTTTTCCCTCCACAGATGACTTTTACATACGGATCCATATGTATTTGTTGGAGAAATCTGCATGAACGAATCTTACTTAAGTAGTTCCTCAAAGGATGATTAACTAGAAAGAGAAAGAAAAAAAACAGATTTCAGAATCGTTAGCCAAAAACATTCATATACTTCTGCTGTTTATGCAAACTGAACAAAATGTTTAAGAAAAAAAAGCAGTTGAATTCAAGATTAAAGGGACATGAAACCCAATTTTTTCTTTAATAATTCAGATAGAGAATACAATTTTAAACAACTTTCTAATTTACTTCTATTATCTATTTTTTTTCATTCTCTTGCTATCATTTGTTGAATGAGCAGTAATGCACTAATGGTTTTTACTGAACTCATGGGTGAGCCAATCACAGTCGAGATATATATGCAGCTACCAATTAACAGCTAGAACCTTTCAGCAAAGGATAACAAGGGGAAGGAAGCAAATTCAATAATAGAAGGTAAATTGGAGAGTTGTTTTAAAAGGATATTCTCTATTTGAATCATGCATTGTTTGGGTTTCATGT
The DNA here is from genome assembly GCF_027579735.1 of Bombina bombina. NCBI lineage: Eukaryota > Metazoa > Chordata > Amphibia > Anura > Bombinatoridae > Bombina > Bombina bombina. The sequence goes on from NC_069505.1 coordinate 420,426,413, forward strand.
CCCTTTAATAATGAACAGTATAATTATGATGTAGGATTTAACAATAATATAGGTCGTTAGCTACAAACAACTGACAACTAATAGATTTTGTGATTATTCTGTGATATTATTACATAATATTCCCTGGTCAAGTGACACTACTGGACAGTAGCTACATCATTGCCACAAGATCTTACTGACAACATTGTTGTAGTTTTATATGAAACACAAACTTATTTTCTACCAGGGAAATCCATGTTTTGCTGCTATCTAGGAAGGAGAGCAAACTATAATTTTGAGGCAAACAAATGAAAAAATAAATAATATGCAAATGGAGCAATATTTTTATGCGATTGTTCAAAATTTCCAATAGAGTAAAAGCCACATAATGCATAAAAACCCATATTACTGGTATTTAACTTATTAAATAATTGTTTATAATTTCAGATGGATGCTTTATGTTTAAAGGGCAGCGTAATTAAACATCACATCACCTGTGTGTAACTTAATAACTTAAAGGGATATGAAACCCATATTACTGTATTTACTTATTAAATAATTGTTTATAATTTCAGATGAATGCTTTATGTTAAAGGGCAGCGTAATTAAACATCACATCACCTGTGTGTAAAGTTAATAACTTAAAGGGACATGAAACCCAAACATTTTCTTTTGTGGTTCAGGACAGAGCAAACAATTTAAAACGTTTTCAATTTACTTCTACTATGCAATTTGCTTCGTTCTCATGGTATTCTTTGTTGAATAGATACCTAGGTAGGCATCTCTAGCACTACATGGAAGGAAATAATGCTGCCATCTATTGCTCTTGTTAAGGGATAACATTCTTGTAAAACTGCTGCCATATACTGCTACAGAAATGGGCTGGCTCTTAAGCATCCCTGCTTTTTAACAAAGGATAGCAAGAGAATAAAGGATACATTGATGATAGAAGTGAATTAGAAAGTTGTGTAAAATCGAATACTCTATCTGATTCATGAAATAATAAATGTGGGTTTTATATCCCTTTAAAGCCTAGGTGCTGTGTAACCTGCTATAATGAAGCTGCCTCCATTTAGCATCATGGTCTTATGCAAACCCCCATTATTTGTTGCAGAGCACTAAACAGCAGGAACTCCTGACAAACAGTGCCTATGGCAAGTCCCCTAGGAGTTACTGGACCCCCAATTACTGTTTTACTGTTACTTACAGTGCTACAAGCTAATTAACCCTAACCACCTTTTCATCTAATCCCTCCCCAATAACCCTAACTGGCCATGAGGTTACACATACAGTTAAAGGGACACTAAACCCAAATTTTTCTTTCTTTATTCAGATAGAGCATGCAATTTTAAGCAACTTTCTAATTTACTCTCTATTATCAAATTTACTTCCTTCTCTTGGTATCTTTATTTGAAATGCAAGAATGTAAGTTTAGATGCCGGCCCAGTTTTTGTGAATAACCTGGGTTATTCTTGCTGATTGGTGGATAAATTAATCCACCAATAAAAAAGTGCTGTCCAGGTCCTGAAACAAAAAAGAAGGCTTAGAGGCCTTTCTTTTTCAAATAAAGATAGCAAGTGAACGAAGAAAAATTGATAATAGGAGTAAATTAGAAAGTTGCTTAAAATTGCATGCTCTATCTGAATCACGAAATAAAAAATTTGGGTTCAGGTGTCCCTTTAAAGGCAAACACTGCTCCTGAACATGGAGATTGCTGCTCTAAAGCTCACATGAACTATGAGTTTAACCCCTTTGTGGGGGTTAATAGGCAAGGAATAGGGCAATAACCAAATGCATTTTTATTGCAGCGTTATGTCCCTTTCAATCTCTGGGGGATCTTTCTGAGGCAAACAGCTTCAATTGTTTAGCGGATCCTTGGTGCACATCTTTTAGTCTGAGGTAGTTCCTTATATAGGAAAGATTTGCGTGATCAGAAGACCCCTGTATAGTTCTACTAAACTGCCCTACTTGCTTATATTGTAAAGTTCAAAGCTCTTTAAGTTTAACATTCTAACCAACAGGAACACACATGAATATCACAGCAAGTCAAGCATAGCCCCAACACATGCTATGTAGATAAGCAATTTACACTTTCTGATAAACATCTTCCATCATTACATATGTGCGCATAGCCTAAGATGGTGCTTTATCTTTGCCTGTGCTCAAAAATAATAACGTAGTTTTGTATAAGGAAAGATATGTGTTATTTCCGCTAACCTATATATTGTGCTGCAATCATTTTGTAAATGACTTTCAGCCCTTACACTATGTAATATGTTACTCATTTGTCTAAATGCCATTACTATAGCAATACATTATTTAGGGAACTCACGATAACAATAGTCTGATCTGTCACCTGCACTTAAGCTCTAAACATCAAGAAAACACACAACTCTCTGTTAAATGCGAGACAGCAAACACTTAGGAATTAATCTACAGGTAGCCCTCAGTTTACGCCAGGGTTAGGTTCCAGAAGGAATGGTTGTAAATCGAAAACCGTTGTAAACTGAAACCCAGTTTATAATGTAAGTCAATGGGAAGGTGAGGGAGATAGGTTCCAGGCCCCTCTCAAAATTGGCATAAGTAACACCTGATACATTTTTTTTAGTTTTGAAAATGAAGGACTTTAAATGCTAAACAGCATTATAAACCTAATAAAATATCCCACAAACACAGAATATATAATTAAACTAAGTACATGAACAAAAACATTTGCTAAACAGCAGTAATAAACCTAATAAAATAATCCCACAACACAGGAATATATATAATTAAACTAAGTTACATGAACAAAAACAATGCTAAACAGCATTATAAACCTAATAAAATAATCACACAACACAGACTTCACTTGCATTTTTCTGCAAACAGTTCTTTCTATGAATTCCAAACTGGACTGATTTATAGACAGGGAAGATTCTTGTTCCTTTGAAATCTGCTCGAAGTAGCTCAGGTCTGGTTAAACTGATCAATTTCAGCTTGCTTGGGCTTTGCTGCAACCACAAGCGGACAGCTCCACCTACTGGCTATTTTAATAAATGCACTGCTTCTCAGTGCTTTTCAATAGCTGTCACATGACTGGAAAAAAAGGTTTGTTATTCTGAAACGGTGTAAATTGAACCGTTGTAAACCAAGGGCCACTGTACATGGAATCTTTTTTTATCCTTCCACAACCTTATAGATAACCAGCAAAAAAAAAGGTTACCCCCCTTGTATTGACTCACTTTGTGGGATGTCCTCTCCTTCTGAAGATGTTGAAACAAACAACAACAGAGTGTGTCTGCACAGATGGTGATATGAGGAGGTTGGAGTCAAAATCGTCATCTTCAGGAACATTCTCTGGTTCAATCTGAAATGGTACAAAATGCATTATGGAAACACTAAGGCCAAGATTACAAGGATATTGAGGAGCTAACAACACTCACGTGTTAAATCAATAACGGCTCTTATTCTTGCACGCATATTACAAGCTGAAAGTTACACGTTAGCACTCAAGCAAAATATCACTTTATAACACTTTTTCAACATTTATTTTACTGAGCAACATAACGTTTAACTGTCATAGGTATAAAATATGTGTATAAATATTAAATAAATATAGTGCTTGCAATATTGATAGTGCACCCTGTGATATCAGTAAACACTCTACTTGTAAGTTGGGGCGAGAAGATATCTTTAAAAAAAAATCAAAAAACATTTTTACAAGGGTCTTACATCAATGAGAATTTAGAGAACTTATCTTAGGAATATTACTTGAAGAACAACCTCACACATTGGCGCATCATATTTAATAAGATAATACTGGAATGAGGAGATCAGCCTTAAAGGGATATAAACCCCAACAAATTATTTCATGATTCAGATAGAGAATACAATTTTAAACAACATTTCAATTTTACTGCCATTATCTAATTTGCTTCAATCCTTAGAAGATTGCAATGCACATGGGTGAGCCAAACACACAAGGAATCTGTGTGCAGCAACCAATCAGCAGCAACTGAGTGGTATTTAGATATGTTTTTCAACAAAGGATTATCAAGAGAATGAATCAAATTAGATAATAGAAGTAAATTGGACAGTTGTTTAAAATTGCATGATCTATCAAAAATCGAAAATTGTGGGTTTCATGGTCCTTTAATTTCACAGAAGGTTCTTTGAATTTTAATAAATCTAGTCAGGAAAAAAAAAAAGGATGTGAAATAATATAAGCTAATATGTTGGCTATGAGGTTTTAACTAATGTTTGTAAACAAAATCTCAGAGTACTTTATGTTAGGACATGTGCATGGCGAGAAAAATTCGGTTCGGAACGATTCGGAATTTTTCGAAGTTCGGTTCGGATCGATTCGAATTCGGGGGAAAATTCTGAATCGATTCGTTCGGATTAGTTTTCGGATTCATTCGAGGTTCGAAGAAATTCGGTTCGATTCGTTCGTAAAATTCGGCATTTCGGTAAGTGTTAGGTGGGGATTAGACTAGTATTATACTGTATTTTAGGTGTTAACCTAACATACTGTACAATACTAGTGTAATCCCAATGGCCATCCCGAATTTACGAATCGATTCGATTCGTTCGATTCGGAAAATTTGGCAGAATTTTAATTCGGAAATTCGGTTCGATCCGAATCGCCGAATTTGCCGAATTTTCCGAATTTCCAAATCGAAACGAATCGACATGTCTACTTTATGTCATTATAGATGGGCTCATTGTGGACTAATATGGCAGTAAAGCTTGTTTGACTATGATATCTAATACTAATATATACTTTCAATATGTTACCATTACTCCTATGGCAATGTGGACATAATCATGCAAAGTAAAGATTCTTTATCATAAGAGGATTCAAATGTGTGAGGGCATTATTCCTGGCTATGGAGAGTGGCGTAATGTGACAGTGTCTGGTTATTGCTACTGCAAGCTCGAGGTAGCAATTTAGCACTTATAAAACTGGACCAGGAGATCATATCAGATTTTATAAATGTGCCCCAAATGCTACTAAAAATACAGTCTAGTGTAGTTATTATTATTGGTTATTTGTAGAGCGCCAACAGATTCTGCAGCGCTAATTTTATTAAAAATAAAGACCTAAATTACAAGTTGTGCGATATGGTGCGGTACGGCTATACCGCTGAAAAACCTTTGCACGCGGGGAATATGCAGAATCTCCCTATTACAAGTCGCTGTAGTACAGGCTATACCGCAAGGTTTTAGCCTTTACGCAACTCTCTATTCTGCACTCAAAAAGGGCTTTTGGAGTGTGGGGATTTTCATAGCGCTTGTATTACAAGTTGTGCAGTCCGGCATAAAATTTCTTGCGTTATAGTCTATACCACCAATCCATTCCGCTATCTGAGACCAGTAGTTATGGATTTTGCTAAACAAAAATGTTTCATAAAACTCACAGCTAAAATGTTACAAAGTACACTAACACCCCATAAACTACCTATTATCCCTAAACACCGCCACCCCCCAAATCGCAAATAGTAATATTACACCTATTAGACCCCTAATCTGCCGGCCACCCACATCGCCAACACTAAATAAACAATATTAATCCCTAAACCGGCCGACCCCCCCACATCGCAACTACTATATTAAACCTATTAACCCCTAATCCGCCCACCCCCCACATCGCTAATACTAAACCAAACATATTAACCCGTAAACCGCCGCCCCCCACATTGCATATCACTAAATTAAACTATTAACCCCTAAACCTAACACCCCCTAACTTTAAATACACTTTACAATATCACTATCTTAAAATTAAATAAAAACTTACCTGTGAAAAAAAACAAAAAAAACTTAGATTAAACTATAAAATAAACCGAACATAACTATTTTAAGAAAAGAAAATAAGAAAAGAAACAGAAAAAAAAACTGTAAATTACAAATTTAAAAAACCCCTGATGAAAAAATAAAAAATAAATCTAGCATTACCAAAAAAACGCGTAAAATTACGAAAAATAATAAACGAAATTATCCAAAATAATAAAAATGAAACCTAATCCAATAGCCTTATAAAAACAAAAAAAACACCCACTAATCTGACAATAAACTACCAATAGTCTTGAAAATGGCCCTTTTTTAATGTAAAACAGCTCTTTTACATTAAAAAAATTGCAAAGTCCCCCTAACAGTAACCCTCCCCTAACCCAACCAACCCAACAAAATAAATAAACCTAAGTCTTAAAAAACCCTAAGCTACCCATTGCCCCTAAAGGAGCATTTGTATGCCCATTAAAATAAAAAAGCCCCAAATAGGTACTCACCGTTCCTGAAGTCCGGCGGAGGTCTTCTTCCAGGCGGTGACATCTTTATCCAGTGCGGGAACCTCTTCTATCTTCAACCAGGGCGAAGGCGGCGTGGAGGTGACCCTGGAACAGGACCGGCGACTGGAGTCATCCAGCGTAGAGGATCCTCTTCATGCAATCGTCGCTGCACACTGAAGATTGAATGCAAGGGTACCCCTTTTATATTGGTGGTAACGCGTTGCATTCCTATTGGCTTAAAAATTCAAATCAGCCAATAGGATGAGTTGCTTAAATCCTATTGGCTGTTCAAAATCAGCCAATAGGATTTAAGCATCTCTCATCCTATTGGCTGATTTCTGTATATATATAGTATATATATATATATATATATATATATATATATATGTACAGTGTATATGCTTAAATACCTATATATTTATGTGTTAATATGTGTATATAAGTTAATATGTGTATATGCAAAACATTTATATTTAAATTTGCTGCCATCACTGCGCTACTTACTCCCTTTTGCTACGCTTAGGTTCTGTGCCATCCAAGAACGAGGCTTCTTATTGGAGCCTATGGAAGCACATTTCCGTGAGCACAAGTGCTTCCCAGCAATGCAAATGCGAGCAATGCTGACAACTTGTAATGCCAGCACACATACCTTTGATGGAAAGCAATATTTAGGGCTCCACTTGTAACCTGGCCCTAAATTTATTGTGCATTAAATAAAGTAAGTAAAACAAATCTGCTAACAGGGTGTTATACTATACATATCCTTATCAAACTTATAAACTCCTCTCCAAAAATCAGTTTGGGGTTCACCAATGTGAAATGTGTCTTCAATGATGTGATCATTTGTTTATAAAAGCTATTATCCCTTAACATAGTTCCTCTAAAGTGCTTACCGGAACAGGGTCGCCAGCTTGTTGGACATACATGTTGACCCTTTAAATAGCCTTTTCACCCCACTGTTGGAATTTTCAGGCTGACACAAACTTATCCATTTGTTTTGTATGACGTGGCCTGAAAAAGATGAGCCAAAGGTCAAGAAACATATACAGTCTGAGCATGCATACTGAAATATCAATAACATATGAATGAATAAATATATTTAAGAAGTAGGCAGCTATAACATTTTAATTAAAACAGTAGCTATAAACAGAGATATGGGACACGTTACATTACATTAGTTCCCATCCCTCATTCTACAAATATCTGTAAGATCATTACCTGGTGCATTGTAGATAGATCCAATGACGATCTAGGGCAAAAAATAGAAGTGTAAGAAGCAGAATGAAAATATGACTTAGGCTAATCAGAGACAATTAATGAAGAACTGAAAAATATTATTTATTGGTTACACAAGTATTTATATTAGCTGCTGACAACAGTGAAAGTACAAAGGTGGGAAACTTCTTGCTTGGCGTCTAGATGCCAGCCCTCTCTCCCTCATTCTATGTGGTCCGCAGTGATGGTTATAAAATTCAAGTCAAGAGAGGGGAAAAATAAAAGGAATTCGTTGGGAAAGGAAATGAAGGTGAGCAGTGGAAAAATAAATGAGAGAAAAGGGAAAAAGTATAACAAATAAAACTAGAGAAGAGAAGCAGAGGGGCAGATAAAGAGACTATGGCCCTCTATTTATCAAGCCGTCAACCGCAAATACGCTGAATTCGCAGCGTATTTGTAGCGAGCTGATTCGCCATAGTTATCAAGGCCCCTACAGACCGGCAAACGTAGAATTTTGTGGCGTAACATACGATCCGCCGGACTCAGTCCGACAACAGATCGATGCATACATCACTCCAGATGTTCCGAACGCAAGTTCGGTCACAATCTGACTACTTTGGGTAGTTATCAAAGAACAATCAGTATGCTCGCCACATATTCGGGCCCAGCGTACCTGGTTTTCAATCTTTGCCGCCCTGGAGGCGGCGGATCCCATAGGAAGCAATGGGAGTCTGACAGCAGCGAAAGCTCATGTTTCGCTGCTGCCTGATATCCCATTGATTCCTATGGAAATGTCTGCATCTAACACCCTAAACATGTACCCCGAGTCTAAACACCCCTAATCTGACCCCCGTACACCGCCGCCATCTACATGTATACTTATTAACCACTAAACCCGCCGCCCTGACACGCCACCCACCTAACATTATACGTATTAAACCCCCTAAACCGCCGCTCCCGGAGCCCGCCGCAACTAAATAAAATGTTTAACCCCTAAACCTGCCAATCCCGGACCCCCGCCGCAACTAAAAAAAATGTTTAACCCCTAAACCGCCGCTCCCCGGACCCCGCCATCCCCCTACATGAAACTTATTAACCCCTATCCTGCCCCTCTACACCCGCCGCCCCCCTACATTTAAAGTTATTAACCCCCTATCCTGCCCCCCCTACATCGCCGCCCCCCTACCATTAAAGTTATTAACCCCTATCCTGCCCCCCCTACACCGCCGCCACTATATTAAAGTTATAACCTCTAGACATAAGTCTAACCCTAACACCCCCTAACTTAAATATTATTTTAAATTAATCTAAATATAATTACTATTATTTAACTAAATTATTCCTATTTAAAACTAAATACTTACCTGTAAAATAAACCCTAAGCTAGCTACAATATAACTAATAATTACATTGTAGCTATTTTAGGGTTATTTTATTTTACAGGCAACTTTGTATTTAGTTTTAACTAGGTACAACAGTTATTAAATAGGTATTAAACATTTAATAGCTACCTAGTTAAAATAAATTCAAATTTACCTGTAAAATAAATCCTAACCTAAGTTACAATTACACCTAACACTATACTACAATTAAATAAATTAAAATACAATTACCTACAATTAAATAAAATTAACTAAAATTAACTAAACTACAAAAAAAAAAACTAAATTACAAAAAAAAAAATTTTTTACAAGAATTTTAAACTAATTACACATAATCTAAGCCCCCTAATAAAATAAAAAATCCCCCAAAATAATAAAATTTCCTACCCTATACTAAATTACAAATAGCCCTTAAAAGGGCCTTTTGCGGGGCATTGCCCAAAGTAATCAGCTCTTTTACCCTGTAAAAAAAGAAATACACCCCCCCAACATTAAAACCCACCACTCACCACCCAACCCTACTCTAAAACCCACCCAAACCCCCCTTAAAAAAAACCACTAACACTAACCCCCTGAAGATCACCCTACCTTGAGAAGTCTTCACCCAACCCGGCACAAGTGGACCCCCTCCAGACCAACAGAAGTCTTCATCCTATCCGGGCAGAAGAGGACATCCAGACTGGCAGAAGGCTTCATCCAGGCGGCATCTTCTATCTTCTTCCATCCGAACGAGGAGCGGCTCCATCTTGAAGACATCCAACGCGGAGCATCCATCGATCCTGACGACTAAACGACGAATGACGGTTCCTTTAAATGACGTCATCCAAGATGGCGTCCATTGAATTCCGATTGGCTGATAGAATTCTATCAGCCAATCGGAATTAAGGTAGGAAAAATCCTATTGGCTGATGCCAATCAGCTAATCGGATTGAAGTTCAATCCGATTGGCTGATCCAATCAGACCAATATGATTGACCTCGCATTCTATTGGCTGTTCCGATCAGCCAATAGAATGCGGAGGTCAATCCTATTGGCTGATTGGATCAGCCAATCGGATTGAACTTCAATCCAATTGACTGATTGCATCAGCCTAATAGGATTTTTTCAACCCTTAATTCCGATTCTCGCTCCTCGTCGGATGGAAGAAGATAGAAGATGCCGCCTGGATGAAGCCTTCTGCCCGGTCTGGATGTCCTCTTCTGCCTGGATAGGATGAAGACTTCTGTCGGTCTGGAGGTCCACTTGTGCCCGGCTGGGTGAAGACCTCTCAAGGTAGGGTGATCTTCAGGGGGTTAGTGTTAGTTTTTTTTTAAGGGGGGGTTTCGGGGGGGTTTTAGAGTAGGGTTGGCTGTGTTGGTGGTGGGTGGTTCTTAATGTTGGGGGGGTTGTATTTCTTTTTTTACAGGTAAAAGAGCTGATTTCTTTTGGGGCAATGCCCCGCAAAAGGCCCTTTTAGGGCTATTTGTAATTTAAGTAAAGGGTAGGGAATTTTATTATTTTGGGGGGAATTTTTTATTTTATTAGGGGGCTTAGATTAGGTGTAATTAGATTCTTGTAATTCTTTGTTATTTTCTGTAATTTAGTGTTTGTTTTTTTTGTACTTTAGTTTAATTTTAGTTAATTGTAATTAGTTTTATTTAATTGTAGGTTAATTTATGTAATTAATTTAATGATAGTGTGAGTTGTTAGGTGTAATTGTAACTTAGTTAGGTTTTATTTTTTACAGGTTAATTTTGTCTTATTTTAGCTAGGAAGTTATTAAATAGTTAATAAACTATTTAATAACTATGTATCCTAGTTAAAATAAATATAAAGTTGACTGTAAAATAAAAAAATATCCTAAAATAGCTACAATTGTAATTATTAATTATTATTATTGATAGGTAAGTATTTAGTTTTAAAATAGGAATTATTTAGGTTAATAATAGGAATATTTTAGTTAGATTTATTTTATTATATTTAAGTTAGTGGGTGTTAGGGTTAGACTTAGGTTTAGGGGTTAATTACTTTATTATAGTGGAGGCGGTGTAGGGGGGGCAGGATAGGGGGTTAATATGTATAATGTAGGTGGCGGTGGGCTTCCGGGGAGCGGCGTTTTTAGGGGTTAAAAATTTATTTAGTTGAGGCGGGGTCCGGGATCGGCAGGATAGGGGGTAATAACTTTATGTAGGTGGCGGGCGGTATAGGGCGGGCGCAGATTAGGGGTTAATATGTATAATGTAGGTGCGGCGGGGTCGCGGGAGCGGCGGTTTTAGGGGTTAATATATTTATTATAGTTGCGAGCGGGGTCCGGGGAGTGGCGGTTTAGGGGTTAATATATCTATTATGGTTGCGGCGGGGTCTGGGAGCGGTGGTTTAGGGGTTAATATATTTATTATAGTTGACGACGGGGTCCGGGGAGTGGGCGGTTTAGGGGTTAATAACTTTATTTAGGTGTGGTGGGCTCCGGGAGTGGCGGTTGTAGGGGGTAAAACAGTATAGTATAGTGTGGGTGCTTAGTGACACGCTAGCAAGAAGATGCGAATAAGCCGATGAGCAGCGAGATCGATGACTGTTAGTTAACAACCAGTCCGCTGCTCATCGCACCATACTTGGGTGAGCGGCTTTTTGACAGCTTTCTTGATAAATTGGGCGAACGTATTCATGTCCGCGGGGCGGACGTTGTTAGGCGAGCTTAGGCGAGCGTATTGGGGCCGTCGAATGCAGGTAAGTAGACGGCTTGATAAATAGAGGCCTATGGGTTGGAAAGAAGGAATTGGCTTTTGAAATGATAAATTTATATTTTTTATTCTAATGGTAATTGACTCATGGGTGCCTGCAATCTGAATATTATATAACTATGTGTTACTTGCTTGGTACATAACATTCATGCTAGACCATCTGACCATGAAGAAAAGGAAAATCTGACACCTACAGTATCTTTATAAAAGAAGTTACGCTTATACACAGTAGTAAAGATGGTTCCATTCAAACAAAAAGAACAGGAGATGGAAGTACTTACATTGAAACTTCCAATTAGGGAATCTTTTCTGAGAGCCCTTGAGTTCAGCACCTATATAAAGGACAAATTCATATTTATGTTAAACACATATTTACTGATCTTCTGTAAATGCCAAGGGAGATGTTATAACAAGAATGTTCTGCCTTATGAGGCCCAAGTGCATTAATCTGTGAGTATGGGCAAGAAGGGGTGTGTAGTGTAAGATCATGTGCAGTAGAATGCTGCATATGTGATAGCTACCGTCTAGCAATACCTTAACTCCGCCTATCTTTTGTGCCATGGCACACAACACATTCTGGGTTATACAGTAGGTTTACGGAAACCTCAGGTTTCTTGCTCATTACATCTCTAGAGCATATTACAAGGTACATGTACATATACTAAACATTTTATACACATGCTTGTTCCTTAGACTTAGAACTTAAAGGGACATTCCGGTCAAAATTGAAAATGCACATTTATTAATTATACTTTAAAACATATTTACAATATCGTGTGTATTTACAAAAATACTTCTAGTGAGAGTTATCCCTGTTTTAGTGTTAACATTTTTCTCTGCACGTGCATGTGAAGCAAGCTAGATATTCTCAGTGCATCAGCATTTTAAATACTGCAGCTGCTCAGAGCATCAGTGGGGCCTGCATCATGTCCAGCAATTAAGAAATAGAGTCATTACCAGATGGTAGAAGTACCTTGGGCTCTCTGGTTGCATGGAGCATACTTAATACACTTTTGACAACAGCTATAGATTTTATTAGAAGCATTGTTGCTAATACATTTATATTACAAAAATGCATCTATTCAAAACTGAAAATGCATCCATTTGGTTTCCAATTTTTGTCTGGAATGTCCCTTTAAGTCCTAATGTAATGAAAGTTCCACTCTTACGGTCAGTTTATAATGGGAAGTCTTTGAGTTTCAGTAATAAATTAGTTTAGGGGGTACTGTACATTCTGTATTATTTGTTTGTACTTATATTACATCTGTTCATTTCTCACAAAGCAAAATAAAGACGGCTTTTTCCCAGAAGTAACCAGTGGAATCTCAAACTCTAATTGTTTACCAGCAGAATGCTACCTTGCATGACTTATAGCTTTCAAAATGTCAGGTTCCTCCACCCACCCAGAGATAACACAAAATGAAGGGAAAATGTTAAAAAATTTAACCTGTCTCTCCCACATAAAAAGAGAGATCTCAAACACTTTAAATATTCTGCAAGTACACTATACTTACTTACGGCTAGATTACGAGTCTTGCGTTAGCATTAAAAAAGCAGCGTTGACGAGTAGGTCCCAACGCTGCTTTTTAACAGCCGCTGGTCATTACGGAGTCTGGCAAGTACAGCGGTGTGTACGCTCACTTTTCTTCCGCGACTCGAGCTACCCGCAAATCCCTTACGTCAATTGCATATCCTATCTTTTTAATGGGACTTGCCTAACGCCGGTAATTACGAGTCTTGGAAGAAGTGAGCGTGGTAGACCCTCTCCTGTCAAGACCTCCTACCGAATTTAAAAGTCAAATAGTTAAGAGTTTTATGGGCTAACGCCGATAACATAAAACTCTTAACTAAAGTGCTACAAAGTACACTAGCACCTGTAAACTACCTATTAACCCCTAAACCGAGCCCCCCCCCCCACATCGCAAACACTTAAAGGGCCACTAAACCCAAAATCTTTCTTTCATGATTCAGATAGAGAATAGAAATTTAAACAACATTACATTTACTTCTATTATTTATTTTGCCTCATTTTTTAGATATCCTTTGTTGAAGAAAAAGCAATGCACATGGTGAGCCAATCACACAAGGCTTTCTATGTGCAGCAACCAATCAGCAGCTACTGAGCATATCCTAGATATGCTTTTCAGCAAAGAATATCAAGAGAATAAAACAAATTAGATAATAGAAGTAAATTAGAAAGATGTTTAAAATTGCATTATCTTTCTAAATCATGAAGAAAAAATGTTGGTCTCATGTCCCTTTAAAATAAACTTTTTAACCCCTAATCTACCGATAGCGGACATCGCCGCCACTTGTAATAATATATTAACCCCCTAAACCGCCCCCGACACTCCCGCCTCGCAAACACTAGTTAAATTTTATTAACCCCTAATCTGCCCCCCAACGTCGCCGCTACTATATTAAATTTTATTAACCCCTAAACCTAAGTCTAACCCTAAGTCTAACCCCCCAAACTTAAATATAATTTAAATCAAACAAAATAAAATTACTACAATTAAATAAATTAATCTATTTAAAACTAAATACTTACCTATAAAATAAACCTAAGATAGCTACAATATAACTAATAGTTACAGTGTAGCGATCTTAGGGTTTATATTTATTTTACAGGCAACTTTGTATTTATTTTAACTAGGTACAATAGTTATTAAATAGTTATTAAACACTACACTATCATTAAATAAATTACCTAACTATCTACAATTAAATACAATTAAATTAAATAAACTAAAGTACAAAAAAAAAACACTAAATTACAGAAAAATAAAAAATAATTACAATTTTTTTAAACTAATTACACCTAATCTAATCCCCCTTGTAAAATAAAAAGCCCCCCCCCCAAAAAAATAATAAGATTCCCTACCCTATACTAAATTTACAAATAGCCCTTAAAAGGGCCTTTTGCGGTGCATTGCCCCAAAGTAATCAGCTCTTTTACCTGTAAAAAAAAAATACAATACCCCCCCCAACAGTAAAACCCACCACCCAAACACCCAACCCTACTCTAAAACAAACCCAATCCCCCCTTAAAAAAACCTAACAATACCCCCTTGAAGATCGCCCTACCTTGAGCCGTCTTCACCCAGCCGGGCACAAGTGGACCTCCAGAGGGGCAGAAGTCTTTATCCGATCCGGGCAGAAGAGGTCCTCCAAGCGGCAGAAGTCTTCATCCAGACAGCATCTTCTATCTTCATCCATTTGGAGCGGAGCGGGTCCATCTTCAATCAAACGAAGTCAAAGCGAAGAATGAAGGTTCCTTTAAATTACGTCATCCAAGATGGCATCCCTTGAATTCCGATTGGCTGATAGGATTCTATCAGCCAATCGGAATTAAGGTAGGAAAAATCCTATTAGCTGATCCAATCAGCCAATAGGATTGAGCTCACATTCTATTGGCTGATTGGAACAGCCAATAGAATGCAAGCTCAATCCTATTGGCTGATTGGATCAGCCAATAGGATTGAACTTCAATCCTATTGGCTGATTGGGATCAGCCAATAGGATTTTTCACTCCTTAATTCTAATTGGCTGATAGAATCTAATCCTTCGCTTGGACTTCGTTTGAAGAGGATGCCTCCGCGTCGGCTGGATTGAAGATGGACCCCGCTCCGCTCCGGAAGGATGAAGATAGAAGATGCCGCCTGGATGAAGCCTTCCTGCCCCGTCTGGTGGTCCTCTTCTGCCCGGATCGGATGAAGACTTCTGGCCCCCTCTGGAGGTCCACGTGTGCCGGCTGGGTGAAGACGTCTCAAGGTAGGGTGACTTCAAGGGGGTAGTGTTAGGTTTTTTTAAGGGGGGATTGGGTGGGTTTTAGAGTAGGGTTGGGTGTGTGGTGGGTGGGTTTTAATGTTGGGGGGGTATTGTATTTTTTTTTTAGGTAAAAGAGCTGATTACTTTGGGGCAATTCCCCGCAAAAAGGCCTTTTAAGGGCTATTTGTAATTTAAGTATAGGGTAGGGAATTTTATTATTTTGGGGGGCTTTTTTATTTTATTAGGGGGATTAGAGTAGGTGTAATTAGTTTAAAAAAATTGTAATTATTTTTTTATTTTCTGTAATTTAGTGTGGGGTTTTTTGTACTTTAGTTTATTTTAATTTAATTGTATTTAATTGTAAGTAGTTTAGGTAATTTATTTAATGATAGTGTAGTGTTAGGTGTTATTGTAATTTAGGTTAGTATTTATTTTACAGGTAAATTTGTACTTTATTTTATACTAGGTAGTTATAAAATAGTTAAAAACTATCTAATAACTATTCTACCTAGTTAAAATAAATACAAACTGTAAAATAAAAATAACACTAAGCTAGATACAATGTAATATTAGTTATATTGTAGCTAGCTTAGGTTTATTTTATAGGAAAGTATTTAGTTTTAAATAGGAATAATATATTTAATTGTAGTTATTTTATTTAGATTAATTTAAATATATTTAAGTTAGGGGGGTGTTATGGGTTAGACTTAGGTTTAGGGGTTAATAACTTTATTATAGTGGTGGCGGCGACGTTGGCGGCAGATTAGGGGTTAATTAGTGTAGGTAGGTTGCAGCGACGTTGGGGGCAGATTAGGGGTTAATAAATATAATGTAGGGGTTCAGCGATGTGGTGGGCAGCAGATTAGGGGTTCATAAAGATAATGTAAGGTGGCTGGCAGTGTTCGGAAGTGGCAGATTAGGGGTTAATAATATAATGCAGGGTGGCGACAATGTCGGGGACGGCATATTAGGGGTTGAATAAGTGTAAGATTAGGGGTGTTTAGCTCGGGGTTCATGTTAGGGTGTGTAGGTGTAGAACATAAAATTCATTTCCCCATAGGAATCAATGGGGCTCGCGTTAGGAGCTGAACGCTGCTTTTTTTTGCAGGTGTTAGGTTTTTTTTTCAGCCCGGCTCAGCCCCATTGTTTCCTATGGGGAAATCGTGCACAAGCACGTTTAGCAGCTTACCGCTACCGTAAGCAACGCTGGTATTGAGGTGAGATGTGGAGCTAAATTTTGCTCTACGCTCACCCTTTTTTGCGGCTTGCGCCAGGTTTTAAAAAAAAAACTGTAATACCAGCGTTGTCTTAAGGTAGTGTTAAAAAAAAAGGCTTGTTAGCAACGCACCCCTGTTACCCGCAAAACTCGCTAATCTAGGTGATAGGTACCCCATTCAGCATGAACAACCTGTGATAGACCCTCAGGATAAAATCAAAAAGGGTTCATTAAACACCTCTAATACTCAGGGCACAGAAGCACGCGTTACACTTCAAGCTATTGAAAAAAATAATAGAGCAAGTAAAGGAGTGTATTAAAACTGAGTGTGCCGAACTAAAAAAAAGGACATCAATGAGCTACGGCATCAGGGTCACAGCTCTAGAACAAGAGAAAGAGGAGATACATAATACTTTTGTCGAGGTAACTGCCTCTAATGTCCAATCAACAAAAGCAAATTATTGATCTCAAGAACAAGGTGGATGAGCTTGAAAATAGAGCACGACAGTCCAAGGGGCCGCAATACAATAATATCTGCTGTCTCTCTATTCCAAGAAATGGCAAAAGATAACAAACCCCCCTTACCAGAAATACCTATAGAAAGAGCACGTTGTGCCTTAAGACCAAGGCCACTGGAAAATCAAACTCCGAGGGATATCATTGTATGCTTTAAAACTTATAAACATAGAGAGATGATGTATAACTTGGCGAGGGTATACCCAGGTATACAATACCATCAGCAAGGATACAGATCTTCCAGGATCTGTCAACTAAAACTCTACAACAATGGCGAGGACTTTGCACCGATTAACACACCCACTTGAGGAACCATGAAGATACTTTATAGATGGGGATTTCCAACTTCTCTTTGTATTAAGAAATGGAAAACGAATTGAGTGTAAATCTATTGAGGACACTGCCAATTTTTGCGAGTTGCTAAATATATCCTCATTCGATACCTGACCCAGCAAGCAGAGACAGTGACAACAAATGACATCTAAACCACAAAGAATACCATGGTCAGAAGTATTGAATAAAAACACTAAAAAAATACCCGGGTGAGCCAGCAAAAAGGTTCAAAAATAAGATGAGGGAGAAGCACTAGACCCATGAACTTCCTTATATCACCATTAGCTAGGTCTGAGTAGTGAACAGCCACATAATCTATATGACTCTGGGCAACAGAGGCAACTGCCTCTTAGTATATTTAAAGGCATACAGCACGGAGTTACCTTTGTACTGTTTATTAACATATTATCAGGCACTAGATGAGGAAAATAGAGACAATACAATTGTCAACATTATAAATAAGGGAAAAATAATGATTAATCGTGTATTATTTGGTGTAGAGATAGTAAGTAGGTGGTATTAAGTCTATTACCAGGGCACCATGAAAGATTGTGTGTATATAGTGTATTGTTGTGTAATGTGTGTTATAGTATATGTGTGTGTAAGTGTATTGTTTGTGATAATGTGTGTTATAGTATATGTGTGTATATAGTGTATTGTTTGTGATAATGTGTGTTATAGTATATGTGTGGTGTATAGTGTATTGTTGTGATAATGTGTGTTTATAGTATATGTGTGTGTATAGTGTAATTGTTGTGATAATGTGTGTTATAGCTATATGTGTGGTGTATAGTGTATTGTTGTGATAATGTGTGTTATAGTATATGTGTGTATATAGTGTATTGTTGTGATAATGTGTGATTATAGTATATGTGTGTATATAGTGTATTGTTGTGATAATGTGTGTTATAGTATATGTGTGTATATAGTGTATTGTTGTGATAATCGTGTGTTTGTATAGTATATGTGTGTATATAGTGTATTGTTGTGATAATGTGTGTTATTGTATATGTGTGTATATAGTGTTATTGTGTGTGATAATGTGTGTTATAGTATATGTGTGTGTATAGTGTATTGTTTGGTGATAATGTGTGTTATAGTATATGTGTGTGTATAGTGTATTGTTGTGATGTATGTGTGTTATAGTATATGTGTGTTATAGTGTATTGTTGTGATGATGTGTGTTATAGTATATGTGTGTTTATAGTGTATTGTTGTGATGATTGTGTGTTATAGTATATGTGTGTGTATAGTGTATTGTTGTGATGATGTGTGTTATAGTATATGTGTTTATAGTGTATGTGTGTTATAGTATGGATAGTACACGTGTGTGCATAGTGTATGTGTGCGATAGCATGTGTTAATAGTATGTGTGTGGTATAGTGTATTGTGGTGATAGGGTGTGTTTAGTATATGTGTGTGTATAGTATATGTGTGTGTATAGAGTATGTTTGTGATAGTGTGTGTTATAGTATATGTGTGTGCATATAGTGTATATGTGTGAGTGTTTGTTATAGTATATGTGTGTGATAGTATGTATTTATAGTGTATGTGGGTGATAGTGTGTGCTATAGTATTTGTATGTGTATAGTATATGTGTGTGATAGTGTGTGTTATAGTATACGTGCATGTGTGTGATAGCATGTGTTATAGTATATGTATTGTGTACAGTGTATTGGTGTTATAGCGTGTGTGTGTTATAGTATATGTGTGCATATAGTGTATTTGTATGATAGCATGTGTTATAGTACACGTGTATGTATAGTGCATGTGTGTGATAGTGTGTGTTATAGTATACGTGGTATAGTGTATGTTTGTGATAGTGGTGTGTTATAGTATGTGTGTGTGTGTGTGTAGTGTACAGTATGTGTGTAATAGCATGTGTTAAAGTATATGTGTGTGATAGTGTGTTATAGTATATGTCTGTGTGTAAAGTGTATATGTGTGATAGTGTTGTGTTATAGTATACTGTCTGTGTGTATAGTGTATATGTGTGATAGTGTGTGTTATAGTATCCGTGTGTGTATACTGTGTGATAGCATGTGTTATAGTGTAGGTGTGTGGATAGTGTGTTATAGTATATGTCTGTGTGTATAGTGTTTATGTGTGTTAGTGTGTGTTATAGTATATGTCTGTGTGTATAGTGTATATGTGTGTTAGTGTGTGTTATAGTATATGTCTGTGTGTATAGTGTATATTTGTGATAGTGTGTGTTATAGTATATGTCTGTGTGCATAGTGTATATGTGTGATAGTGTGTGTTATAGTATATGTGTGTGTATACTGTGTGATAGCATGTGTTATAGAGTAGGTGTGTGTATAATGTATGTGTATGATAGTGTGTGTTATAGTATATGTGTGTATAGTGTATGTGTGCTATAGTATGGATAGTACACGTGTGTATAGTGCATGTGTGTGATAGCGTGTTATAGTAAGGATAGTACACGTGTGTGTATAGTGTATTGTGTTGTGATAGTATGTGATATAGGATATGTGTGTGATAGTGTGTGTTTTAGTATACATGTGTGTATAGTGTATGTGTGTGATAGTGTGTGTTATAGTATGAGGCCCAATTATCAAGCTCCGAATGGAGCTTGAAGGGCCGTGTTTCTGGCGAGTCTTCAGACTCGCCAGAAACAGCAGTTATCAATCAGCAGTCACAAAGACCGCTGCTCCATAACCCTGTCCATCTGCTAGATGAGGCGGACAGGAATCGCTGCAATTCAACCCGGATCGAGTACGATCGGGTTGATTGACACCCCCCCTGCTGTCGGCCGTTTGGGCCGAGAGTCTGCAGGGGGGGCAGGCGTTGCACCAGCAGCTCTTGTGAGCTGCTGATGCAATGCGGAATACGGAGAGCGTATTGCTCTCCGCATTCAGTGAGGTCTTGGCGGACCTGATCCGCACTGTCGGATCAGGTCCGCAAGACCTATGATAAATAGGCCTCTTAATGTCTGTGTGTATAGTGTATAGGTGTGATAGTGTGTGTTAGAGTACATGTGTATGTATAGTGCATGTGTCGTGATAGTGTGTGTTATAGTATACAGGGAGTGCAGGAATTATTAGGCAAGTTGTATTTTTTGAGGATTAATTTTATTATTGAACAACAACCATGTTCTCAATGAACCCAAAAAACTCATTAATATCAAAGCTGAATATTTTTGGAAGTAGTTTTTAGTTTGTTTTTAGTTTTAGCTATTTTAGGGGGATATCTGTGTGTGCAGGGTGACTATTACGTGCATAATATTAGGCAACTTAACAAAAAACAAATATATACCCATTTCAATTATTTATTTTTACCAGTGAAACCAATATAACATCTCAACATTCACAAATATTACATTTCTGACATTCAAAAACAAAACAAAAACAAATCAGTGAGCCGATATAGCCACCTTTCTTTGCAAGGACACTCAAAAGCCTGCCATCCATGGATTCTGTCAGTGTTTTGATCTGTTCACCATCAACATTGCGTGCAGCAGCAACCACAGCCTCCCAGACACTGTTCAGAGAGGTGTACTGTTTTCCCTCCTTGTAAATCTCACATTTGATGATGGACCACAGGTTCTCAATGGGGTTCAGATCAGGTGAACAAGGAGGCCATGTCATTAGATTTTCTTCTTTTATACCCTTTCTTGCCAGCCACGCTATGGAGTACTTGGACGCGTGTGATGTAGCATTGTCCTGCATGAAAATCATGTTTTTCTTGAAGGATGCAGACTTCTTCCTGTACCACTGCTTGAAGAAGGTGTCTTCCAGAAACTGGCAGTAGGACTGGGAGTTGAGCTTGACTCCATCCTCAACCCGAAAAGGCCCCACAAGCTCATCTTTGATGATACCAGCCCAAACCAGTACTCCACCTCCACCTTGCTGGCGTCTGAGTCAGACTGGAGCTCTCTGCCCTTTACCAATCCAGCCACGGGCCCATCCATCTGGCCCATCAAGACTCACTCTCATTTCATCAGTCCATAAAACCTTAGAAAAATCAGTCTTGAGATATTTCTTGGCCCAGTCTTGACGTTTCAGCTTGTGTGTCTTGTTCAGTGGTGGTCGTCTTTCAGCCTTTCTTACCTTGGCCATGTCTCTGAGTATTGCACACCTTGTGCTTTTGGGCACTCCAGTGATGTTGCAGCTCTGAAATATGGCCAAACTGGTGGCAAGTGGCATCTTGGCAGCTGCACGCTTGACTTTTCTCAGTTCATGGGCAGTTATTTTGCTCCTTAGTTTATCCACACGCTTCTTGCGACCCTGTTGACTATTTTGAATGAAACGCTTGATTGTTCGATGATCACGCTTCAGAAGCTTTGCAATTTTAAGAGTGCTGCATCCCTCTGCAAGATATCTGACTATTTTTTACTTTTCTGAGCCTGTCAAGTCCTTCTTTTGACCCATTTTGCCAAAGGAAAGGAAGTTGCCTAATAATTATGCACACCTGATATAGGGTGTTGATGTCATTAGACCACACCCCTTCTCATTACAGAGATGCACATCACCTAATATGCTTAATTGGTAGTAGGCTTTTGAGCCTATACAGCTTGGAGTAAGACAACATGCATAAGGAGGATGATGTGGTCAAAATACTCATTTGCCTAATAATTCTGCACTCCCTGTATGTGTGTGTATAGTGTATATGTGTGATAGTGTGTGTTATAGTACATGTGTATGTATAGTGTATGTGTGTGATAGTGTGTGTTATAGTATACTGTATGTATGTGTACAGTGTATTGGTGTGATAGCGTGTGTTATAGTATATGTGTGCATATAGTGTATTTGTATGATAGCGTGTGTTATAGCACACGTGTATGTATAGTGCATGTGTGTGATAGTGTGTGTTATAGTATACGCGTGTATAGTGTATGTTTGTGATAGTGAGTGTTATAGTATGTGTGTGTGTGTAGTCTACAGTATGTGCGTAATAGCATGTGTTAAAGTATATGTGTGTGATAGTGTGTGTTATAGTATATGTCCATGTATAGTGTATGTGTGTGGTAGCATGTGTTATAGTATAGGTGTGTGTATAATGTATGTGTATGATAGTGTGTGTTATAGTATATGTGTGTATAATGTATGTGTGCTATAGTATGGATAGTACACGTGTGTGTATAGTGCATGTGTGTGATAGCGTGTGTTATAGTATATGTGTGTATAGTGTATGTGGATGATAGTGTTTATTATATAGTATACATGTGTGTATGTTTGTGATAGTGTTTGTTATAGTATATGTGTGTGTGTATAGTGTATATGTATGATAGTATATGTGTGTGTATATACTGTGTTATACTGTGTGTGTATATGTGTGTTATAGTATATGTGAGTGTATAGTGTATGTGTGTTATAGTATAGATAGTATACATGTGTGTATATTGTATGTGTGTGATAGCATGTGTTATATTATATGTGTGCATATAGTGGATGTGTGTTATAGTGTGTGTGATAGTGTGTGTGTATAGTGTATATGTTTGATGGTGTGTGTTATAGAACATGTGCGTGCATAATGTATGTGTGTGATAGCGTGTGTTATAGTATATGTGTGTGTATAATGTATGCGTAGGATAGTGTGTGTTATAGTATAAGTGTATGTGTGTGATAGTGTGTGTTATAGTATATGTGTGTGTATAGTGTATGTGTGTGATAATGTGTGTTATAGTATATGTGTGTGTGTGTTATAGTATGGAGAGTATAAGTTCGTTTATAGTGTATGTGTGTGATAGCATGTGTTACAGTATATGTGTGTATATAGTGTATGTGTGTGATAGTGTTTTATAGTATGTGTGTGTGATAGTGTGTGTTATAGTATATGTGTGTGTATAATGTATGCGTAGGATAGTGTGTGTTATAGTATAAGTGTATGTGTGTGATAGTGTGTGTTATAGTATATGTGTGTGTGTGTGGTGTATGTGTGTGATAATGTGTGTTATAGTATATGTGTGTATATAGTGTATGTGTGTGATAGTGTGTGTTATAGTATGTGTGTGTGATAGTGTGTGTTATAGTATATGTGTGTGAATAGCGAATGTGTGTTATAGTATGTGTGTGATAGTGTGTTTTATAGTATGTGTGTGTGATAGTGTGTGTTATAGTATATGTGTGTGAATAGTGAATGTGTGTGATAGTGTGTGTTATAGTATACATGTGTGTATAGTGTATGTGTGTTATTGTATGGATCATATACAGTATGTGTGTATAGTGTATGTGTGTTATAGTTTAAATAGTGCATGTGTGTGTATAGGGTATGTATGTGCTAGTGTGTGTTATAGTATATGCGTGTGTGTATAGTGTATAGTGTATGTGTGTGATAGCGTGTGTAATAGTATGTGTGTGTACAGTGTATGTGTATGATAGCATGTGTTATAGTATATGTGTGTGTCTAGTGTATGTGTGTTATTGTAAGCATAATATATTTGTGTATGTCACGAATACCAGACAGCTAAGGCTACCCCCAACCCCCCCCCCCCCCCCCCACAACCTCACCCCTGTTGTTTCTCAGTTGTTTTGGGCTCCTCAGAGCCATGGAAAAAACTGTTTGGCCATGGAACTTAAGGACACTGGAACTTGTGGAACAGCAATTGTTTGGGAACCGGCCTTACCAAACTTGTTTGGGACTTTGCATTATGTGACTATCTCTGCGCCCAGGGCGCAGGGTATAAACGTCATCAGGAACCCCCCAGGATGCCCCAAGTTCAGGAGAGATGTGATAACCTCTCCCAGCAACCGAGAAGTGCAAGGCCACCGTCGGAAAGCCCCAGGCCGACCCATTAAGGGTCTAGCCGGGTCTGCCGAACTAGAGGGGGGGAGATGTCACAGATACCAGACAACTAAGGCTACCCCCAACCCCCCCTTCAACCTCACCCCTGTTGTTTCTCAGTTGTTTTGGGCTCCTCAGAGCAACCACAATCTCTGGAAGCTTTTGTTTGCTTGTTTTGTGAAGAGCTGATGTATGACCAGGAAAACTCTCCTAGGCTGGCCGAGCTTCTGGAACTCCCGGTCGGCCGCCTCACAACGGACACCCGCCTAACTCCTCTCAGGCTGGCCGGGCTCCTGGAACTCCCGGTCGGCCACAGGACAACAGGACAACCGCTAACTTTACCCCTGGTCACTCCAGCAGCCCTTTGCCCCAGAGCTCTGCTCTTTTGGGGATTGGTAGCCCCTAGGGAGGACAAGAGCTGTGGCAATTATCAGAGGGGAGCTCCTTTGGGAACTGGGGGTTTTGGACACCCCTAACGCCGTAACTTCAAGGGACTGTAACTCCGGTCCCCAGTAACGAATTATGCTGATTTTTGGATTGTGGCATCTGGGGACTGAGAGCTTTAAAATTACACACCGAAACCGTCACCCCTAGGTATTGGGATTATGTGAGACTGTGGCGGGAAAATAGTGGGATTGTCCAGGGTCTTATCAAGATGAGCTGTCTGTATAAAAGGAGTGTGTGTTTTCAATAAAATCAGTTCTTGTTTCACCTGAATGCTAGTCTGTCTAGTTATTTGGGTGGGCTCTTGCTAGAATCACTTTTCTGGGCTACATAGCAGCCTGTTCCAGGCAGAGGAAGGACCCTCTGGCAGAGCTACCTAGTCTAGGTAGCTGGAGTCTGCCACAGGGTGGGACCCTGAGTACTGGTGCTGGCAGGCATCAGGAGTGGCTACAGGCTGTGGTCACTTGCCAGCTACATAGCTGCAGTCGGCAGGGAGGAAGCAGGACCCATTTGGCAGAGCTACCCAGTCGGGGTAGCCGGGGTATCTGTCACATTGGATAGGATCTGCTTCTTTTACAAGGTTTCTGCTGACAGAGGAGAAGCGCCACAGTAGCCGGTAAATATGGAGGCAGAGTTCCTAGGGAGAGTACAAAAGAAGCTGACCGGAATGAAAGATCATTGTCCGAAACAGGATATTCTGGGATGGAGGAACCTTGCCCTCTGAGAGCTCTGGGGGGAGGCTCTTCAACAGGAGCAGAATGAGGGAAAGGTCCTCCCCACGAATGAGAGGTACTGGGTCCAGTGGGACTTGCGAGTGCCCTTCCTGGGAAAACAGCCAAAGAAAGAATGGCTATTTGTTCTATATAGATTGGTCCAGCAAGAGATGTGGGTGGAGGACGGCTACCGGGCCCTCCAATGGCTTCGGCGGCCCTGGATTACTGTTTGCAAAAAGGACAGAGGACCCACAGTTTGGGAGCAAGACAGACCAGGGTCTGCAGGATATCTCTGGGCTCCAAGAGGAACTGCTGGATCTCTTGGAGGAAACCTGGCTGCTAGACGATCTGAATTTTATAATTGACCAGGAAGAGGCACTGGTAAAAGAATACAAGAGGCTGCTAGACCTCGTTGAGCAGCGTGCCAAGGGTATACAGATCTGGGGTGCAGCCCTCTGGGATTCATGGAGCTTGACCATGGAGGAGGGGCAACCAAGAAAAAGGGAACCAGGGCTGCTGGATCCTGATCAGCAGTCTGGCTTTGAGCTTATGGTCTTGGACCAGGGGGCCACCCCAGCAGAAGCGCTGGCAACAGGGCAGAGAGCCGCCAGCATCTGCCGAGCACCTGTAACAGCTCCAGGAAACCAGGGAGAGGAGGTAGTCGTCCTCCCTCCCCTTACACAGAACCCCTTCCCGGGAGAGGAGACATTCGGTCTCTCTCCCCAGCGGCAGAGCCATCCCCTGGGAGTGGAAGTAGTCGTCCTCCCTCCCCTTACAGAGAACCCCTTGCAGGGAGAGATGGATGTCGATAACTCTCCCCAGCAGCAGAATCCCTTTCTCGGAGAGGTGAAAGTCGGTCTCTCTCCCCAGCGGCAGAGCCAGGTACAGGGATAGGAGACAGTCGGTCTCTCTCCCCAGCGGCAGAGCCATCCCCTGGGAGCGGAGGTAGTCGTCCTCCCTCCCCGTAAGCAGAACCCCTTCCTGGGAGAGGAGACAGTTGGTCTCTCTCCCCAGCGGCAGAGCCAGGAGCAGGGAGAGGAGACAGTCGGTCTCTCTCCTCAGAGGCAGAGAAATCCCCTGGGAGCGGAGGTAGTCGCCCTCCCTCCCCTTACGCAGAACCCTTTCCTGGGAGAGGAGACAGTCGGTCTCTCTCCCCAGCGGCAGAGCCAGGAGCAGGGAGAGGAGACAGTCGGTCTCTCTCCCCAGCAGCTGAGCCATCCCCTGGAAGCGGAGGTAGTCGTCCTCCCTCCCCTTACACAGAACCGCTTCCTATGAGAGGAGACAGTCGGTCTCTCTCCCCAGCGGCAGAGCCATCCCCTGGGAGCGGAGGTAGTCGTCCTCCCTCCCCGTAAGCAGAACCCCTTCCTGGAAGAGGAGATAGTTGGTCTCTCTCCCCAGCAGCAGAGCAGTTTCCCATGGAGCGGAGGCTGCAGACCTCCCTCCCCAGCGGTAGATCTTCTTCTTGGGAGAAAAGACAGACGGTCTCTCCCCTCAGTAGCTTGGCAGGGTCTCTACCCTTTTCTTGTCCCGAAGTATTTCTCACAGGGGGCAGGCCAGGGGGGTACCCGCTCATGCAGTTGGTGCCACAAGTTTGGGCACACAAGTTTTGCCTGCCCCACCAAGGAGCAACTTCCACCAATAGCCGGAAAACCGGCAATGACGTTGTTGGATACCCGCATTTGGTGCCACCAGTTTGGGCACCCGAGTCTTGCCTGCCCCACCAAGGAGCAACCTCAACCTACAGTCTGGGGTGGGGATACAGCCGGGAAACCGGCACTGGCTTTGTTTGTGGGTGGGTCAGCCGGTACTCAACAGAGTGTCACAGAGGGAGACAGTTTGGCCATGGAACTTAAGGACACTGGAACTTGTGGAACAGCAATTGTTTGGCCTTAGCAAACTTGTTTGGGACTTTGCATTATGTGACTATCTCTGCGCCCAGGGCGCAGGGTATAAACATCAGCAGGAACCCGCCAGGATGCCCCAAGTTCAGGAGAGATGGGATAACCTCTCCCAGCAACCGAGAAGTGGAGGGCCACCGTCGGACAGCCCCAGGCCGACCCGTAAAGGGTCTAGCCGGGTCTGCCGAACTAGAGGGGGGGAGATGTCACAGATACCAGACAGCTAAGGCTACCCCCAACCCCCCCTACAAACTCACCCCTGTTGTTTCTCAGTGGTTTTGGGCTCCTCAGAGCAACCACAATCTCTGGAAGATTTTGTTTGCTTGTTTTGTGAAGAGCTGATGTATGACCAGGAAAACCCTCCTAGGCTGGCCGGGCTCCTGGAACTCCCAGTCGGCAGCCTCACAACGGACACCCGCCTAGCTCCTCTCAGGCTAGCCGGGCTCCTGGAACTCCCGGTCGGCCACAGGACAGCAGGACACCTGCTTACTTTACCCCTGGTCGCTGCAGCAGCCCTTTGCCCCAGAGCTCCGCTCTTTTGGGGATTGGTAGCCCCTAGGGAGGACAAGAGCTGTGGCAATTATCAGAGGGGAGCTCCTTTGGGAACTGGGGGTTTTGGACACCCCTAACCCCATAACATCAACGGACTGTAACTCCGGTCCCCAGTAACGAACCATGCCACCCCTAGGTATTGGGATTATGTGAGACTGTGGCTCCTATGTAGGTGCCGGGCTGTCTGGAGGGGCGGGAATGGTGGGAAAATATTGGGATTGTCCAGGGTCTTATCAAGATGAGCTGTCTGTATAAAAGGAGTGTGTGTTTTCAATAAAATCAGTTCTTGTTTCACCTAAATGCTAGTCTGTCTAGTTATTTGAGTGGGCTCCTGCTAGAATCACTTTCCTGGGCTACATAGCAGCCGGTTCCAGGCAGAGGAAGGACCCTCTGGCAGAGCTACCTAGTCTGGGTAGCTGGAGTCTGCCACAGGGTGGGACCCTGAGTACTGGTGCTGGCGGGCATAAGGGGTGGCTACAGGCTGTGGTCACTTGCCAGCTACATAGCTGCAGTCGGCAGGGAGGAAGCAGGACCCGTTTTTGGCGGAGCTACCCAGTCGGGGTAGCCGGGGTATCCGTCACAGTGTATATAGTGTATGTGTGCTAAAGTATGGACAGTACACGTTCATGTGTTTTAGTATAAGTGTGTGTATACTGTATGTGTGTGATAATATATGTTATAGTGGATGTGTGTGATAGTATGTGTTATAGTATATGTATGTGAATAGTGTATGTGTGTTATAGTATGGATATGTGCGGTATAGTATGCGTGTTATTGTATGGATAATATATGTGTGTGTGTGTGATAGTGTGTGTTATAGTATACGTCCATGTATAGTGTATGTGTGTGATAGCATGTGCTATAGTATAGGTGTGTGTATAATGTATGTGTATGATAGTTTGTGTTATAGAATGTGTGTATAGTGTATGTGTATGATAGTGTGTTATAGTACACATGTATATATAGTGTTTGTGTATGATAATGTATGTTATAGTATATGTGTGTGTGTATATAGTGTATGTGTGTTATATTGTGTATTATGTGTATGTGTGTGATGGTGTGTGTTATAGAATATGTGTGTGTGTGTACAGTGTATGTGTGCGATAGTGTGTGTTATAGTATATGTGTGTGTATAATGTATATGTGTAATAGTGTGTGTTATAGTATACGTGCGTATAGTGTATGTGTGTGATGGCATGTGTTATAGTATATGTGTGTGTTTAGTGTATGTGTGTTATTGTATGGATCATATACAGTATGTGTGTGTATAGTGTATGTGTGTTATAGTATAAATAATACATGTGTGTATAGTGTATGTTTGTGATAGTGAGTGTTATAGTATATGTGTGTGTATAGTGTATGTGTGTTATAGTATGTGTGCATAGTGTATGTGTGTGATAGTGTGTGTTATAGTATTTGTGTATGATAGCATGTGTAAAAGTATATGTGTGTGTATAGTGTATGTGTGTTATTGTATGGATAATATGTGTGTATATAGTGTATGTGGTAAAGTATGGACATTACACTTCCATGTGTTATAGTATAAGTGTGTGTATACTGTATGTGTGTGATAATGTATGTTATAGTATGTGTGTATATTATAGTATATGTGTGTATAGTGTATGTGTGTGATAGTGTGTGTTATAGTATATGTGTGTATAGTGTATGTGTGTTATTGTATCGATAATATATGTGTGTATAGTGTATGTGTGTTATAGCATGGACAGTACATGTGTGTGTATAGTGTATGTGTGTGATAGTGTATGATAGCGTGTGTTATAGTATATATGTGTGTATAGTGTATGTGTTTTATTGTATAGATAATATGTGAGTGGACAGTAAACATCCATGTGTTATAGTATAAGTGTGTGTATAGTGTATGTGTGTGATAATGTATGTTATAGTATATGTGTGTATAGTGTATGTGTGTGTTATAGTATATGTGTATGTATAGTGTATGTGTGTGATAATGGGTGTTATAGTATATAGTACACGAGTGTGTGTATAGTGTATGTATGTGATAGCGTATGTTATAGTATATGTGTGTGTGTATAGTGTGTGTTTGTGATAGAGTGTGCTATAGTATGTGTGTGTGTGTATATAGTGTAATGTGTGATAGTGTGTGCTATAGTATATGTGTGTGTATAGTGTATATGTGTGATAGTGTGTGCTATAGTACAGGGAGTGCAGAGAATTATTAGGCAAATTTAGTATTATGACCACATCATCCTCTTATTGCATGTTGTCTTACTCCAAGCTGTATAGGCTCGAAAGCCTACTACCAAATTAGAGCATATTAAGTGATGTGCATCTCTGTAATGAGAAGGAGAGTGGTCTAATGACATCAACACCCTATATCAGGTGAGCATAATTATTAGCAACTTCCTTTCCTTTGGCAAAATGGGTCAAAAGAAGGACTGTGACAGGCTCAGAAAAGTAAAAAATAGTCAGGATATCTTGCAGAGGGGGATGCAGCTTTGCAGCACTCTTAAAATTGCAAAGCTTCTGAAGCGTGGAATCATTGAACAATCAAGCGTTTCATTCAAAATAGTCAACAGGGTCGCAAGAAGCGTGTGGAAAAACAAAGGCGCAAAATAACTGCCCATGAACTGAGAAAGTCAAGCATGCAGCTGCCAAGATGCCACTTGCCACCAGTTTGGCCATATTTCAGAGCTGCAACATCACTGGAGTGCCCAAAAGGCACAAGGGTGTGCAATACTCAGAGACATGGCCAAGGTAAGAAAGGCTGAAAGACGACCCACCACTGAACAAGACACACAAGCTGAAACGTCAAGACTGGGCCAAGAAATATCTCAAGACTGATTTGTCTAAGGTTTTATGGACTGATGAAATGAGAGGTGAGTCTGATGGGCCAGATGGATGGGCCCGTGGCTGGATTGGTAAAGGGCCAGAGAGCTCCAGTCCGACTCAGACGCCAGCAAGGTGGAGGTGGAGTACTGGTTTGGGCTGGTATCATCAAAGATGAGCTTGTGGGGCCTTTTCGGGATGAGGAGGATGGAGTCAAGCTCACTCCCAGTCCTACTGCCAGTTTCTGGAAGGGACACCGTCTTCAAGCAGTGGTACAGGAAGAAGTCTGCATCCTTCAAGAAAAACATGATTTCATGCTGGACAATGCTCCATCACACGCGTCCAAGTACTCCACAGCGTTGGCTGGCAAGAAAGGGTATAAAAAGAAGAAAATCTAATGACATGGCCTCCTTGTTCACCCTGATCTGAACCCCATTGAGAACCTGTGGTCCATCATCAAATGTGAGATTTACAAGGAGGGAAAGCTGTACACCTCTCTGAACAGTGTCTGGAGGGCTGTGGTTGCTGCTGCACGCAATGTTGATTGGTGAACAGATCAAACACTGACAGAATCCATGGATGGCAGGCTTTTGAGTGTCCTTGCAAAGAAAGGTGGCTATATTGGTCACTGATTTGTTTTTGTTTGTGTTTTTTGAATGTCAGAAATGTATATTTGTGAATGTTGAGATGTTATATTGGTTTCACTGGTAAAAATAAATAATTGAAATGAGTATATTTTGTATTTTGTTAAGTTGCCTAATTAATTATTGCACAGTAATAGTCACCTGCACACACAGATATCCCCCTAAAATAGCTAAAACTAAAAACAAACTAAAAACTACTTCCAAAAATATTCAGCTTTGATATTAATGGAGTTTTTTGGGTTCATTGAGAATATGGTTGTTGTTCAATAATAAAATTAATCCTCAAAAATACAACTTGCCTAATAATTCTGCACTCCCTGTATATGTGTGTGTATAGTGTATATGGTGGTTATAGTGTGTGTTATAGTATATGTGTTTGTACAGTGTATGTGTGTGATAATGTGTTGTCATAATATACGTGTGTGATGTGTGTGATAGTGTGGTTATAGTATACGTGTGTTTACAGTGTATGTGTGCGATAGTGTGTGTATAGTATACATGTGTATATTGTATGTATAAACTATGTGTGTATAGTGTAAGCATATTATAGTATGCATGTACACGTGTGTATGTGTGTGATAGCTTGTGTTATAGTATAAGTGTGTGTATAGTGTATGTGTGTGATAGTGTGTTATAGTATCTGTCTGTGTGTATAATGGGTATATGTGTGATAGCGTGTGTTATAGAATATGTGTGTGTATAGTGTAAGTGTGTGATAGTGTGTTTTATAGTATATGTGTGTATAGTGTTTGTGGTGTGATAGCGTGTGTTATAGTATATGTGTGTGTATAGTGTATGTGTGTGATAGCGGTGTATTATAGTATATGTGTGTGTATGTGTGTGATATCTTGTGTTATAGTATATGTGTGTGATAGTGTAGTGGGTGATAGTGTGTTTTATAGTATATGTGTGTGTGATAGTATGTGTTATAGTGCATGTTGGTGATTATAGTATTTGTATGTGTATAGTGTATGTGTTTAATAAACATGTGTTATAGTATATGTGTGTAATAGTGTGTATTATAGTAAAACGGGGGTGGTATGTGTGTAATAGTGTGTGTTATAGTATATGTATGTGTACAGTGTATTGGTGTGATAGCATGTGTTATAGTACACATGTATGTATAGTGCATGTGTGTGATAGTATGTGTTTAGTATACGTGTGTATAGTGATTTGTGTGATAGAGTGGTTATAGGTATATGTGTGTGTGTGTGTAAAGTATGTGCTGTGATAGTGTGTGCAATTCAGTATAACGTGTGTTATTGTATGAATAATAGATATGTGTGTGTATAGTATATGTGGGTGCTAGTGTGTGTTATAGTATGTGTGTATGTGCGTAATAGCATGTGTTAAAGTATATATGTGTTGATAGTGTGTGTTATAGTATATGTCCGTGTAGAGTGTATGTGTGTGATAGCATGTGTTATAGTTGGCAGGGTGCCAGGAATAAGACTGAGACGAGAAGTGCAAAAAATAATCACACCTTTATTAATAGCAAAAAATAATAAAAAAGTCCACAAGTCAAATAACAAGCCAGGAGTCCAAAACAGAGCTGGTAGTCAGACGAGCTGAGTCAGGAGCCAAAGGCGAATAGTCAGAGCGAGCCGGAATCAGGAACAAGGAAAACAGCAGAGTCAGGAACAAGCCAGGGGGTCAGGGAAACCAGGAAGGACATCATGGCAGCCAGGTAATACACAGGAACCTCTCACAAACAGGTCTGGAGATAACGCAAAAGGCAAAGCATACTGACCAGAGCCCATTAAAAAATAAGTGATGACATCACAATTCTGGAACTGCATCCTGTCTCACACGGATGATGCACACCCAGTCTGGCCATAAAAGGAAGTGCAGGAAATGAGCAGCATCCCTCACAATGCACCATAGTCAGCAAGAGAGGTGAATAAAATGGCTGATAGCAGCACATGGCAAACAAAACAGGGAAAAAACCCTACAGTACCCTCCCTCAACGACTTCTCCACCGCGGGAGGACAAAAGGCTTATTGGGGAAACGGGCATGGGAAGGCACGGAGGACGGAGGGAGCATAAACATCAGAGGAGGGAACCCAAAAACGCTCCTCTGGACCGTAGCCCCTCCAGTGAACCAAATACTGTACACGGCCCCTGGACATACGAGGAGTCAATAATGCTGCTGACCTCATACTCCTCATGGTTGTCAACAAAGATAGGACGGGACCGAGGCAACACAGTGGGTAAACCGATTACAAACCAATGGTTTCAAGAGGGAGGACATGAAAAACATTGGAGATGTGCATTGCAGGAGGAAGGTCAAGAGCATAGGGGCCACAGGATTGACCCGTCGGAGTATTCGAAAAGGACCAACATAACGGGGAGGCCAGTTTATTGGGAAAGGCACACAAAGGTTCAAGGTTGCGGGAGGACAGCCAAACTCTCTCACCAACCTGGTAGGAAGGTGCGGGACAGGATGCCTACGATCAGCCTGGAACTTTTGGCGCTGCATAGAACGATGAAGGCAATCCTGAATCTGCACCCACGTGGAACACAGTTGCCGGAGATGCTCCTCCAAAGCCGGAATACCCTGAGACATGAATGAATCGGGGAAACAAGGATGGTTGGAAACCCAAAATACGCCATGAACGGGGATAACTTGGAGGAAGCATTAATAGCACGATTACGAGCAACACTCTGCCCAAGGTAACAGTTCAGACCGAATTATTGTGGTGATCTAAGACATAGCAACGGAGGAACTGTTCCAGAGCTTAGTTAGACTGTCTCGCAGTCCCATTGGATTGAGGGTGATATGCCGAGGAGAAGGAAAGCTGTATCCACATTTGAGCACAAAAGGAATGCCAAAATCTGGACACAAAACTGGCTACCCCGGTCCGACACTATCTCCTTGGGTAACCCATGTAAACGAGAAGACCTCCCAGGCAAAAATTGGAAGCAAGCTCCTGAGCGGTAGGACAACTTCATCAAGGGAATGCAAATGTGACATTTTAGAAAATAGGTAAACCACCATAAGGATAACAGTATTGCCATTGGAAACTGGGAGCTCGCAATAGAAGTCCATGGAAAGATGTGGTCCAAGGACGCTCACCATTAGCAATAGGTTTGAAGAAGACCCACAGGAAGACGTCGAGGGATCTTATTCTGTGCACAAACTGAGCAGGAGGCAACATACGCAGCAACATCAGAACGAAGGATCTAGCCACCAGAAGTTGTCGAGTGACAGACCAAATCCATTTGGTTCTTGCCTGGGTGACCTGCGGCTTTATGATAGTGGTAAGTGTGCAAAAGTTTAGTTCGGAAGATTCTCAGGAACAAAACACTTACCACTAAGGTTTCTCAGGAGGTGGCATTGGTTTGTGCAGCCCAGGATCTTCTCCCCCAAGGGAGAAGTCAATTAGTACGTATGGTAGCCATAATATGGTCAGGAGGTATAACAGGAGTAGGTACAGAATCCTCCTTGGACAAAGGCGAAAATGTCGAGAGGAGGGCATCAGCCCTAACATTCTTACTACCAGGCAGGTAGGAGACCACATAATTAAACCGAGACAAAAATAGCGCCCATCTGGCTTGTCGGGGCAACAAAACGTTTTGCTTCAGATAGATAAGTTAAATTCTTGTGGTCAGTAAAAATGAGCACTGGCACGCTAGTACCCTCCGGAGAAGATGCCTCCATTCCTTGAGTACGAAAAATTATGGCCAGTAATTCCCTGTCACTCAATTTCATAATTGCACTCCGCTGGAGACAATTTCTTAGAGAGAAAACCACATGGATGCAAGGAACTGTCAGGCGGTAGGATGTTGAGACAAGAGGGCACCTACTCAGTCTCAGATGCATCAACCTCAAGAACGAATGGAAGGGACAGGGTTAGGATTGAGCCAGAACTGGAGCGGCAGCAAAGGCAGTCTTGAGGACTATCAAAGGCCTTAATGGCAGTAGGAGACCAATGGGATGGATCATTCTCTTTATGGGTCCATGTGTGTGATAGGTTTGACCAAGGAAGAAAAGTTTTTAATAAACTTTCTATACGTAATTGGCGAACCCCCAAAAAATGTTGAATAGACCCGAAGACCATCTGGTCGAGGCCACTGCAGAACTGCAGATAACTTGTCAGAATCCATGGAGAACCCTGCAACGGAGAGATAAATAACCTAGGAAAGTTACTTGAGTCTGATGGAACTCACATTTCTTGAGTTTACAAAACAGGCCGTTCTCACATAGTCACTGAAGAACCCGTGTAACATTCAGAACGATGAGCCTCAAGATGTGGGTGGAGTGTATGAGGATGTCGTCTAAGTACACCACAACACACTGATGCAACAAATCTCATAGGTACATCATTAATAAAATTCTGGAAAACAGCAGGAGCATTACATAGGCCAAAGGGCATTACAAGATACTCATAATGCCTGCTCCCTGGTGTTAAATGCTGTTTTCCATTCGTGGCCCTCCTTAATCCTAACGAGATTGTACGCTCCTCTCAAATCAAGTTTAGTGAAGACCGTAGATCCTGCTTGAAGCGGTCAAAGAGTTCCGTAATGAGAGGAATAGGGGTAAGTATTCTTAATGGTAAGATGATTAAGACCCCTATAATCGATGCATGGTCTTAACTCACCACCCTTTTTCTTCACAAAGAAGAAGCCAGCCACTGCAGGAGAGCAGGATTTGCGGATGATCCCCCCTCGACAGAGCATCGGCAACATACTCCTCCATAGCACAATTCTCTGCAACAGACAGAGGGTACACCCGGCCCCGAGGAGGAATGGGCTCCGGGGTTGCAGGTCTATGGGCACAATCGGTAAAACCATGAGGAGGGCAACGTACCGGCACGCACCTTGTCAAAAACGTCTAGGAACTCTCTGTACTCCTCTGGCAATTGAGATAACGAAGAAGTGCACAAGACTTTAACTGGGTTTCCGAAGACAAGTGGAAATACATTGCGGGGGACCACGACAAAATTTCGGACCTGCGCCAGTCGAGGACTGGGGATTTGTGCTTTTGGAGCCAGGGATAACCCAGAACAAGCCGGAAAATGCAGAGGTTTATCACCTGGAACTGGAGGGTTTCAAAATGGAGAGCCCCAACAGCCTTGGACAATGGAGCAGGTTTTGTGAGTAATGAGTGGTGGGCTGAAGGGGCCCTGCCACTCAATGGCCTCAATAGCAAGCGGAACGGACCGGGGCAAAACAGGAATGGAGTGCTTTGATACAAAAGCACTGTCAATTAAATAGCCCGCAGTGACTATGGAGAAGTCCACCCAGAAAGGACAACCGTGACCAAAGGTTTTCTCCTTAAGCGGTTCCGGGGGAACGAGGATAAACCACCCAAGGTCTGCCCGTGACAGGACCTTAGGTGTGAGCGTTTTCCCAGCCGTGTAGGACAAGAGTTCAAAAGGTGGCCCTGTAACCCACAATAGAGGCAGAGCCCCTCCCTCCTTGTAAAGGCCCTCTCTGCGTGGAGGAGACGCGTGAATCCCAACTGAATCAGCTCAGCAGGTACCTGGTGACTCGGGACCAGGAGGCATGGGAGGAAGAGGGAGGCATGGGTGGGAACGAACACGTAGGGGAGACAACGGAACAGGAGGCTTCTGCAAGCGCTCCTTGAAAGAGGGCCTCTCTCTGAGTCTGATGTCAATTAGGATCAAAAAAGACACCAATGCCTCGATATCCTCTGGTAAATCTCTGGCAACTTCGTCTTTAATCGTATCAGAGAGGCCCATGAAAGAAGGTGGGCAACAAGGGCTTCATTTATCCAACCTACCTCTCCGGCAAGCGTACGGAACTCAATAGCATACTGAGCAACAGATCTTTGCACCTTGCTGAATGGACATAAGTCCTTAGCAGCAGAGGAGGAGCGAGCCCGGAACATCAATACCCTTCGAAAGGAGCCACAAATTCAGGGTAATTTGAAATCACAGGTTTATTAGTCTCCCACAAGGGATTAGCCCCAGGCAAAGAGCTGTGTCAGAGAGTAACGAGATGAGAAATCCCACCTTAGCTCTGTCAGAGGGAAACGCCTGAGGGTAACATCTCAAAGTAAATGCCCACCTGGCTCAAAAACCTCTGCACTGAATAGGATCGCCTCCATATCGCTGAGGTAGAGGTGCAGAACCGGACATGCTCCTGGGTAGGCATAGGTAGCAGCAGCGGAAACAGGAGCAGCCATTACTTGCGGGGGGACACTTTGGTCAAAATGTGCAGTGGCGAGTCAGCAGGGTTTGCAGGGGCTAGTGCAAATTGATCCAAGCGGTGATCCTGTGCATCCATCCTGGAAAGTGAGGCAGGTAAAGGTGGATTATTAGCACCATCAGTATTCATGGCCTTTGCGTAATGTCAGGGTGCCAGGAACCAGGACTGAGACGAGAAGTGCCAAAAATAATCACACCTTTATTAATAGCAAAAATTATAAAAAGTCACAAGTCAAATACCAAGCCAGGAGTCAAAACCAGAGATGATAGTCAAGCGGAGCCGACTCAGGAGCCAAAGCGAGATAGTCAGACGAGCCGGGAATCAGGAACAAGGGAAAACAGCAGAGTCAGAACAAGCCAGAGGTCAGGAACCAAGGAAGGACTTCAGGGCAGCCAGGTAATACACAGGAACTCTCACAAACAGGTCTGAGACAATGCAAAGGCAAAGCATACTGAACAGAGGCCCATTTAAAATTATAAGTGATGACATCACAATTCTGAGACTACATGCTGTCTCACACGGATGATGCACATAAAAGGAAGTGCAGGGGGAAATGAGCAGCATCCCCCACAATGCACCATAGTCAGCAAGAGAGTAAGTAAAAATGGCTGCCAGCAGCACATGGCAAACAAAACAGGGGAAAAAACCCTGACAATATTATAGGTGTGAGTATATGTATGTGTATAATAGTTGTGGGGATAGTACACGTGTATGTATAGTGCATGTGCTTGATAGCGTGTGTTATAGTATATATGGTGTATAGTGTATGTGCTTGATATCGTGTGTTATAGTATATATGTGTAATAGTGTATGTGGGTGTTATATAGTATACATGTTGTGTCTCCGATTGTGTTTGTTATAGTATATGTGTGTGTATAGTGTATATGTGTGATAGTATATGTGTGTATAGTGTATGTGTGTATATAGTGTATGTGTGTCATAGTGTGTGCTATAGTTTATGTGTGTGTATAATGTATATGTGTGATGGTGTGTGTTATAGAACATTTGCGTAGGACATTGTATGTTTAGATAGCGTGTGTTATAGTATATGTGTGTATAATGTATGTGTAAAATAGTGTGTGTTGTGAGTATAAGTGTGTGTATGTGTGTGATAATGTATGTTACAGTATATGTGTATGTGTGTGAATAGTGTATGTGTTATAGTATGGAGAGTAGAAGTGTGTGTATAGTGTATGTGTGTGATAGCATGTGTTATAGTATATGTGTGTGATAGTGTGTTTTATAGTATGTGTATGTGATAGTGTGTGTTATAGTATATGTGTGTGTGTGTGTGTTTATAGTGTGTGTATGTTATTGTATGGATAATATACAGTATGTGTATATAGTGTATGTGTGTTATAGTTTAAATAGTACATGTGTGTGTGCATAGGGTATGTGGGTGCTAGTGTGTTATAGTATATGTGTGTATAATGTATGTGTAAAATAGTGTGTGTTGTAGTATAAGTGTGTGTATGTGTGTGATAATGTATGTTACAGTATATGTGTGTGTATAGTGTATGTGTTGGGAATAGTGTAATGTGTTATAGTATGGAGAGAGTAGATGGTGTGTATAGTGTATGTGTGTGATAGCATTTGTTTATAGTATATGTGTGTGATAGTGTGTTTTATAGTATGTGTATGTGATAGTGTGTGTTTATAGTATATGTGTGTGTGTGTTTATAGTGTATGAATGTTATTGTATGGATAATATACAGTATGTGTATTATAGCGTATGTGTGTTATAGTTTTAAATATGTACATGTGTGTGTGTATAGGGTATGTGTGTGCTAGTGTGTTATAGTATATGTGTGTGTTATAGTATATGTGGTGTTATAGTATGGATTGTACACATGTGTATATTGTGTTTGTGTGATGATAATGTATGTTATAGTATATGTGTGTGTATATAGGTGATGTGTGTTTATATTGTGTGTTATATGTGTGTGTATGGTGTATGTGTGTGATAATGTGTGTTATAGTATATGTGTGTGTATAGTGTATATGTTGATGGTTGTGTGTTATAGGAATAGTGTGTGTACAGTGTATGTGTGCGATAGTGTGCGTTATAGTATATGTGTGTATATAATGTATATGTGTAATAATGTGTGTTATAGTATACGTGTGTATAGTGTATGTGTGTGGATAGCGTGTGTTATAGTATATGTGTGTGTTATAATGTATGTGTGTTATTGTATGGATAATAATTGTGTCTGTTAAGTGTATGTGTATGATAGCGTGTGTTATAGTATATGGGTGTGTGTAGAGTATGTGTATGATAGTGGTTGTTATAGTATATGTGTGTGTATAGTGTATGTGTATGATAGCATGGTGTTATAGTATATGTGTGTGTATAGTGTATGCGTGTTATAGCATGGATAGTACACCTTCTGGGTGGGTGTATATTATGTGTTATAGTGTGTTTGTGTGTGTCATAGTGTATGCATGTTATAGTGTATGTGTGTGCATAGTGTATGTAGGATGTGGTATAGTGTGTATGTGCAGAGCTGGATCAATGTAAGGGCTTATTGTAGCTGTAGCTCTAGGCTCGTGTCCTAAAAAGGCTCATGACCAAGGGTTGCCACCTGTGCGGGAGGCTCATCAGTACCAGAACTTCATGGGGAGCTCACAACTGCACGTATAACATGAGCACGTGCAGCCAAAATAATCAAGACAGGCAAACAGTTGAGTCGTATCCCTGGAATTTTGTTTAAAAAAGTTGTCAACTTTGACAGATATATTTCAAATCTGACAAATCTAATATATACAAACCATTGAAAAGACTCAGATAACAAAAGTAATATGTTCTGTGGGTGAGATAAACACAGGATTTGGTTACACATTAGCTGCAGTATCAGGTCTTTTTATGTCCGCCCAGTACTTTGGTGCTTCCTATTAATTAAATTAGCTCTTGTAGCTGACACAGACCAATTATAACTAGGCTGACCTAATTGCCGCTTTAAAAAGGGACGCATATGCAAAACATTTCTTTAAACAGCCCTGAAATATGTATTTTTCATGTGTCCCTTTTTAAAGAGGCAATATGGTCACCCTAATTATAGCTTATTTTTATATTGCAGTCTTTATTCTCACAGAAGTAGTTATAACGATTTCCCTATTTATGAAGTTTGTAATGTATAATTGTATGTGATGCAAGAAACAGGCAGAAACCCAGACTATATGTTAGTAAATTCCATGTCTGTTACCTCCAAAAAATGTTATTCAGTGCAGTATGAAAAGGTATTTGTAGGCTGGCATTGCTATACAGAAAGTCACTTTCATTGTGCATTTGTTGTTAATGGATAAACAGAAATGTAAATATCATAAAACATATCTGATGCATTTTTGTATTAATCTTTCATAAACTAATACAATGAAAAGACAATAACAGAGCATGTGGCATAATGACTTTTTGTGGGACAGTAAACACCCTGTAATTACATTTCTATTGAGTTGCTATAGAATAAACATCAGCCAATGCTTAACTTTTAAACAACAACACCCCTAATTTTACACTTATTAACCCCTAATCTGCCACCTTCCGACACCTACATTATTCTTATTAACCCCTAATCTGCCGCTGCCGGACATCGCCGACACCTACATTATATTTATTAACCCCTAATCTCCCACCCCCAATGTCACCGCAACCTACCTACACTTATTAACCCTAATCTGCCGCCCCCAACGTCGACGCCACTATATTAAATCCTAAATCCAAGTCTAACCCTAACCCTAACAACCCCTAACTTAAATATAATTTAAATAAATCTAAACAAAATTACTATCATTACCTAAATAATTCCTATTTAAAACTAATACTTACCTGTAAAATAAACCCTAAGCTAGCTACAATATAACTAATAGTTACATTGTAGCTAGCTTAGGGGTTATTTTTATTTTACAGGCAAAGTTTGTATTTATTTTAACTAGGTAAATAGTTACTAAATAGTTATTAACTATTTAATAACTACCTAGCTAATATAAATACATATTTACCTGTAAAATAAAACCTAACCTAAGTTACAATAACACCTAACCTTACACTATAATTAAATAAATTCCCTACATTAAATACAATTAATAAAT
Organism: Bombina bombina; assembly: GCF_027579735.1. NCBI lineage: Eukaryota > Metazoa > Chordata > Amphibia > Anura > Bombinatoridae > Bombina > Bombina bombina. The sequence goes on from NC_069505.1 coordinate 420,467,880, forward strand.
TAAATTAAATTACCGGTAGCTAAATCACACAAAAAAAAAACACTAATTACAGAAAATAAAAAACAAATTACAGATCTTTAAACTAATTACACCTAGTCTAATAGCCCTATGAAAATAAAAAAGCCCCCACAAAATAAAAAAAAACCTAGCCTAAACTAAACTGCCAATAGCCCTTAAAAGTGGCCTATTGCGGGGCATTGCCCCAAAGAAATCAGCACTTTTTCCTGTAAAAAAAAATACAAACACCCCCCCAACAGTAAAACCCACCACCCACACAAACAACCCCCAAATAAAAGCCTAAGTAAAAAAAACTAAGCTCCCATTGCCCTGAAAAGGGCATTTGGATGGGCATTTCCCTTAAAAGGGCATTTAGCTCTCTTGCTGCCTAAAGCCCTAACCTAAAAAATAAACCCACCCAATACACCCTTAAAAAAACCTAACACTAACCCCCGAAGATTCACTTACCGGGAGAAGTCTTCATCCAAGCGGCAAGATGTCCTCAAGGAAGCCGGCAGAAGTGGTCCTCCAGATGGGCAGAAGTGTTCCTCCAGACGGGCAGAAGTCTTCATCCAGACGGCATCTTCTATCTTCATCCTTCCGACGCGGAGCAGCTCCATCTTCAAAGACATCCGGTGCGGAGCATCTCTTCAAAACGACGTCTTCTTCGCAATGAATATCACTTCAAGTCGGAATTAAGGTAGAAAAAATCTTATTGGCTGATGCAATCAGCCAATAGGATTGAACTTCAATCCTATTGGCTGATCCAATCAGCCAATAGGCATTGAGCATGCATTCTATTGGCTGATTGGAACAGCCAATAGAAAGCCAGCTCAATCCTATTGGCTGATTGCATCAGCCAAAAGGATTTTTCCTACCTTAAAGTGAAGGTAAAGTTTCTTCCGTTTCAAGACATAATTGCATTATTTACTGCTAACATAAGTTAATCGCCAAGTTTATTTTTTTTATATTTTTTTTTATAGCTTTTTTATCAATATATAAAACAACCACCGTTATAATGCCTGACTCCTCACAACTACTATTTCCTGCTTTCCTTGTCTGACGTATAGATATACGCTCTGTATAAGCGCATTCACGAGGCTCAGTGAAACTGCGCATTGCGTCAATCGGCGATTGCCGATTGGACAAATTGTTCAAACTCTTTATAATCAATATGCTGCACACTCAAAATTAGGGCGCACCAGAAGTTGCAGCTTCTAAATAACAGTGTGCTGTCCGTATTAGAGGCGGCCGTAAGAACTCTCTCTCGTAATATGGGAATCCTGATCTAAAAGAAGCACGCATGCGTGAAACAGGAGCGCGCGTGTACTCAGAAATGAAGAAATAAAGAGTAGCGCATGCGCATATCATCAAGTCGGCAGATGACGTTGGAGTGACGGCCACCTAACGGCCTGAATTTCAAGTGGCTGATAGAAAAACGTATCAAGAGTAAAAAAAAAAAAAAACACAGGTTGATTTTGCGGAGTTAAAAACAGTGAGTTTAAAACGGCGATTACTTTTTTTCCAATCATTTTTAAAATAAATCATGAATGAAAGTAATTAATTTTGTTCTAAGATTAAAATTTGAGATAGACATCAAGGTAACTTTACCTTCACTTTAATTCCGATTGGCTGATAGAATTCTATCAGCCAATCGGAATCTAAGGGACGACCATCTTGGATGACGTCACTTATAGTGATATTCATTCCGAAGAAGACGTCGTTTGAAGAGGATGCTCCGCGCCGGATGTCTTGAAGATGGAGCCGCTCCGCGTCAGAAGGATGAAGATAGATGATGCCATCTGGATGAAGACTTTCTTCCCGTTTGGAGGACCACTTCTGCCCGTCTGGAGAACCACTTCTGCCGGCTTCCTTGAGGACATCTTGCGCTTGGATGAAGACTTCTCCCGGTAAGTGAATCTTCGGGGGTTAGTGTTATGTTTTTTTAAGGGGTGTATTGGTGGGTTTATTTTTTAGGTTAGGGCTTTGGGCAGCAAGAGAGCTAAAATGCCCTTTTAAGGGCAATGCCCATCCAAATGTTGTTTTCAGGGTAATGGGGAGCTTAGTTTTTTTAGTTAGGCTTTTATTTGGGGGGTTGTTTGTGTGGGTGGTGGGGTTTTACTGTTGGGGGGGTGTTTGTATTTTTTTTTACAGAAAAAGAGCTGATTTCTTTGGGGCAATGCCCCGCAAAAGGCCTTTTAAGGGCTATTGGCAGTTTAGTTTAGGCTAGGTTTTATTTTTTATTTTGGGGGGGCTTTTTTATTTTGATAGGGCTATTAGATTAGGTGTAATTAGTTTAAAGATCTGTAATTTGTTTTTTATTTTCTGTAATTTAGTGGGGGGGGGGGGGGTTGTGATTTAGCTAATTTAATCTATTTAATTGTATTTAATGTAGGGAATTTATTTAATTATAGTGGAAGGTTAGGTGTTATTGTAACTTAGATTAAGTTTTATTTTACAGGTAAATTTGTATTTATTTTATCTAGGGTAGTTATTAAATAGTTAATAACTATTTAGTAACTATTCTACCTAGTTAAAATAAATACAAACATGCCTGTAAAATAAAAATAAACCCTAAGCTAGCTACAATGTAACTATTAGTTATATTGTAGCTATCTTAGGGTTCATTTTATAGGTAAGTATTTAGTTTTAAATAGAATAATTTAGTTAATGATAGTAATATTTATTTAGATTTATTTAAATTATATTTAAGTTAGGGGGGTGTTAGGGTTAGACTTAGATTTAGAGGTTAATAAATTTAATATAGTGGCGGCGACGTTGGGGACGGCAGATTAGGGGTTAATAAATGTAGGGTAGGTGGCGGCGATGTTGGGGGCAGCAGATTAGGGGTTTAATAAATATAATGTAGGTTGCGGCGATGTCCCGGAGCGGAAGAATTAGGGGTTAATAAGTATAATTAGGTGGCAGCAATGTTAGGGGTGGCAGATTAGGGGTTAATAATATTTAACTAGTGTTTGCGATGCGGGAGTGCAGCGGTTTAGGGGTTAATAGGTAGTTTATGGGTGTTAGTGTACTTTTTATCACTTTAGTTATGAGTTTTATGCTACAGCATTGTAGTGTAAAACTCAATAACTACTGATTTTAGAATGCGTTAGGGATCTTGTCGGTATAGGGTGTACCGCTCACTTTTTGGCCTCCCAGGACAGACTCGTAATAGAAAAAAGGTTTTACAAACTTTAAGTAAGTCGGCGTGCGGTAAGGCCAAAACAAGTGTGCGGTAACACCTATACCCGCAAGACTCTTAATAGCAGCGGGCGGTAAAAAAGCAGCGTTAGGACCTCTTTTAACGCTGCTTTTTTACCTTAACGCACAAACTCATAATCTAGCCGTCTATTTGCCTCATTTGGAGGAGCCAATCCGGGCTTTAGTTTGCAGACAACAAGGCTAGTCCATGATCATAAATATAGTATAAAGTGAATTATTTTGCAGTTGTTATCTAATAAAGCCAATTAGGGACAGATATATTGCAGCAGGCTGCATTCCAAAGTTCTGAGAATTAGAAATTCCTCAATGTTAAGAGCTGAAATTACTTGAAAAAATGCAAAATAAATAACGAAGCTATATTGCAAAGTTGTCTCACTCTGCATAACTAAACATTTTAATATAAAAATCTAAAGTTGTTTACTGTCCCTTTAATGACCAAATTTCTGGCTATCTGCTCCTAATGAACGAACTATGGTGATAAATTACAACAAATATGACAATCAGTAAAGCTAAGATTAAGTGTTTAGGGGAAGGTTTAAAAACAAAAATTATGCTTACCTGATACATTTATTTATGGACACGATGAGTCAACGGAATCATCAATTACTGTTGGGAATATTACTCCTGGCCAGCAGGAGGAGGCAAAGAGCACCACAGCCAAACTGTTAAGTATCACCCCCTTACCCACAACCCCCAGTCATTCGACCGAAGGATAAAGGAGGAAAAAGGGGAGCAACAATAGGTGCTGAGGTTGCCTGAGGGTTCAAGTAAAAAAATAACTGTCTATAATAAGGGTGGGGCCATGGACTCACCGTGTCCAGAAATAAATACATTTATCAGGTAAGCACACATTTTGTTTTCTCTTTCTTAAGACACGGTGAGTCCACACGGAATCATCAATTACTGTTGGGAATCAATACCCAAGAAAGAGGGACACAGATGATTAGGGAGGAACAAGACAGATAATCTAAACGGAAGGCACCCCTGCTTGCAAAACCTTTCTCCCAAAGGAAGCCTCAGCTGAGTGGCAAAAGTAATTGAACATGGAAAATTTAGAAAAAGTATGCAGAGAAAACCAAGTCTGTGCAAATCTGTTCTACTGAAGGCCTCATTCTTGAACGCCCAAAAAGAAGAAACAAGCCCTAGTGGAATGAGCTGTAATTCTCTCAGGAGGCTGCTGTCCAGCAGTCTCATAGGCCAAACAAATTATACTTCTTAACCAGAGAGAAAGAAAAGTAGCTGTAGCTTTCTGACCTTTACGTTTCCCAGAGAAACAAACAAACAAGCAGAAGACTGGATAAAATCCTTAGTCGCCTGTAGGTAAAATTTCAGAGCACCCACAACATCTAAGTTGTGCAACAAACGTTCCTTATGGGAAGAAGGATTAGGACATAGAGAAGGAACAACAATTTCCTGATTAATATTCCTATCCGAAACAACTTTAGGAAGGAACCCCAACTTAGTACGAAGGACTACCTTATCAGTATGAAAAATAAGATATGGAGATTCGTATTGCAAAGCTGAGAGTTCCGAGACTCTCCGAGCCAAAGAAATAGCAAAAAGAAATAAAACCTTCCAAGATAACAACTTAATATCTATAGAATGCATAGGCTCAAACAGAGCCTGCTGCAAAACTTTAAGAACAAGGTTAAGGCTCCAAGGTGGAGAAACCGACAAACACAGGCCTGATTCTAATTAGGGCCTGACAAAAAAAAATTGCACATCTGGCACATCCGCCAATGCTTATGTAGCAAAATGGACAGAGCAGAAATCTGACCTTCAGAGTACTTGCTGACAAACCCTTCTCCAGACCCTCCAGGAGAAAAGATAATATCCTAGAATCCTGATATTTTATGGTAAATCTTCCTAGTAACAGGCTTGCGAGCCTGATTCATGGTCTCAATGACTGACTCGGAAAACCCACGCTTAGACAGACTTAAACGTTCTCCAAGCAGTCAGCTTCAGAGAAACAAGATTTGGATGAAGGAAAGGGACCCTGAAGTTGAAGGTCCTTTCTCAGAGGCAGCCTCCAAAGTGGAAGAGAGACATTTCCACTAGATCTGCATACCAAATCCTGCGTAGCCACGCAGGAGCTACAAAAATCACTGATGCTCTCTCCTGCTTGATACGAGCAATGACCTCGTGGAAGGAGAGCAAAACGGAGGAAACAGGTATGCCAACCTCAAATTCCAAGGGACCGCCAGAGCATCTATCAGAGCTGCCTGTTGATCCCTCGACCTCGAACCGTACCTCAGGAGTTTGGCATTCTGCCGAGACGCCCATCAGGTCCAGTTTTGTTAACCCTCATTTTAAAATTACGCTGGAGAAAAACCTCCGGATGAAGTTCCCACTCCACGGGATGAAAAGTCTGTCTGCTCAGATAGAAAGCAGTTGTGAGCTTCCGCCCACAAGATAATTCGGGACACTTCCTTCATAGCTAAGGAACTCCGAGTTCCTCCCTGATGGTTGATGTAAGCCACTGAAGTTATGTTGTCTGACTGAAACCTGATAAACTGGACTGAAGACAACTGAGGCCAGGCCATCAGAGCATTGACAATTGCTCTCAACTCCAAGATGTTTATGGGGAGAGCAGAATCCTCCCGAGTCCACAGTACCTGAGCCTTTAAAGAGCCCCAAACTACTCCCCAGCCCAGCAGGCTGGCATCCGTGGTGGACAATCACCCAGGAGAGGTCTCCGAAAACATGTACCCTGAGACAGACAGATTTTCCTGAGAAAGCCACCTAGGGAGAGAATCTCTTGTCAACTGATACAAATCTATCCTCTGAGATAGATCTGTATGATCCCCGTTCCATTGCCTGAGCATGCAAATTTGTAGAGGCTCTCAAATGGAACTGAGCAAAGGGAACGATATCCATGCAAGCAACCATTAGTCCAATTACCTCCATACATTGAGTCACTGATGGTCGAACAGAAGACCACAGGGATAGGCAAGAGCGAGGATCTTGGATTTTCTGACTCCGTCAGAAATATTTTCATTAATAGAGAGTCTATTATAGTCCCTAAAGACTACCCTTGTAGCTGGAACAAGGGACTCTTTTCCAGATTTACTTTTCCAACCATGGGAGGCGAAGAAAAGACAACAAGATCTCTGTGTGAGATTTCCTGGTTGAAAAGATGGCGCCTGGATCAGTATGTCATCCAGATAGGGCACCACCACAATACCTTGAGACCTGACCACTGCCAAGAACAGCTCCCAGAACCTTTGAAAAGATTGTGGGGAGCTGCAGCAAGGCCAAACGGAAGTGCTACAAACTGAAAATGCCTCTCCAGAAAGGCAAACCTCAGATACTTGGGATGGTCCCTGTGTATGGGAACATTAGGTTAGGCATCCTTTAGAGCTATAGTCATCATGAACTGACCCTCTTGCACTAAAGGAAGAATGGTAACGAATCGTCTCCATTTTGAAAGACGGTACTCTAAGAAATTTGTTTAAACACTTTAGGTCTAGAATAGGTCTGAAAGTTCCCTCTTTTTTTGGGAACAACAAATAGAGTGGAATAAAACCCCAGACCGTGTTCCTGAACTGGAACAGGTACAATTACTCCCAGGGGAGGGAAGATCTTGAACACATTTCAGGAACGCCCCTCTTTTTTGTCTGGTCTGCAGATAATCTTCAGAGGTGGAACCTGCCCCTGGGAGGAAAAGTCTTGAATTCCAATTTGTAACCCTGTGATACTATGTCCACAGCCCAAGGATCTGGGACATCTTGTATCAAAGCTTGAGAGAACTGAGAAAGTCTTCCCTCCACTATATCTGATCCCGGATCGGGGGCAGACCCTTCATGCAGTTTTAGAGTAAGCTGCAGGCTTCTTGTATTGGTTCCTCTTGTGTCAAGACCGAGTGGGGTTTCCAAGAGGGCTTGGATTGATCCTGCTTGGTAGACGTAGGGGGAAGACTTACCTCTGAAGTTACGAAAGGAACAAAAATTACTCTGACGACCTTTCATTCTATTCTTCTTATCTTGAGGTAGAAAAGACCCTTTTCCACCTGTAATATCAGAGATAATTTCTGCTAGCCCCGGACCAAACAATGTCTTTCCCTAATAAGGAAGAGCAACAGTTTGACCTTAGAGGAGACATTTCAGCCACAAGGCTCTACGGCCTGATACGGCAAAACTAGATGACTTAGCACTCAGTCTAATCACCTGCAAAAATAGCATCCGAAATAAAAGAATTAGCTAGTTTAAGAGCTTTAATTCTGTCTTGAATCTCATCTAAAGGAGTCTCTACCTGGAAGAGAGTCAGATAATGCCATCAAACCAGTAAGATGCAGCACTAGTCACTGTGGCAATACATACTGCAGGTTGCCATAAAAGACCTAGATGAACGTAAATTCTCTTTAAATAAACCTCCATCTTCTGGTCCATGGGGTCCTTAAAAGAGCAGCTATCCTCAATGGGAATAGTTTGTCCTCTTGGCCAGAGTAGAAATAGTCCCTTCTACTTTCGGAACCGTGTGCCATGACTCCGCAATAGAGTCAGCGACTGAAAACATTTTCTTAAAAATAGAGACAGGGAAAAGGATACCCCCCGGGTGTCTCCCATTCCTGAGAAATAATTTCTGTAGTCCGGTCAGAGACCGGGAATTCCTCCTTAGTAGTAGCCACTTCAAAGTAATTATTAAGCTTACTAGACTTAATCCTTTTCCTCATCAGATTTAAGAGGAAGAGACATTTGAGAATTACAGGAATCAGAAACCCTGCTATCTGAGTTCCTTTTGCACTTCCCCTGTAATCTAGGAAAAGCCGTTAACGAAGACTGTATAAAACAAACTGTCTCCCACAGAAGTCTCTTATCGATGTCGGCACCAGACTGATGCGATACGCAGACAAGGGTCAGTGAACGCTACAAACTAAACTGCGCCATAGAGAGGCGCGAAAAAAATGCACAGACAACTGCTTGCTAGTTGCTATTAAAACGAAACCCTGCTAGAGGCTTAAAGTAACGCGTAGTAGGAAACTATAAGTAAAAATTAAAATCAGATATCCTTTCTCTGTCAACCAGACTGTAAATCACATAAAAATAAAAATAAAATACACACAATTTTGCCTTTCAAACAAAAAGTAAGAGCCTAATTAACCCTTTCATCTCAGAAAGGTATTATTGTCTCTGTCACAATGCCCTGGTACATTCCCAATTCATCCTAACTAAGGAATAATTTGTCCCCAACTCTATAGCAGTAACTCATGTAAGTGAACAATCTCCCCACCTGGAAGAAAAAAGGTACTTACCTGCCAACTCTGCTGTCTGGCATGTAGACAGCTTATAAGGTATGCAAGGACACAGTTCCTCACAGAGACCTGTAGGAGAGAAAAGACAGAGTCACCTACTCTGATTTTATATAATAGGGCAGCAAAACTATAGGAAAACTCTGTAAGGCCCTCCTTACTATTCCTAACTGCTTAAAAACCACCACTGCCCTTACTAAAGAGACTAACATGGAGTACGGCTAGACCCCAAAAATCTTGCTTGTAGTAATGAATCCATTTTCTTCAGACACCAAAAACTTCACCTCCTCCATTGACAAAGGCAAAGAGAATGACTAGGGGTTGTAGGTAAGGGAGTGATACTTACAGTGATGGTCAATTTGCCAGCATAAAATCACATATAATAAAAGCTTTTGTCCTAACTAGCATATCAATTTGCTTTTCACATTCCAAAGCCAAATCAACTTTTAATAATGAACATTTTTGTCAGGCTCCATTACCTGATTTAAAGCAGCCTCTCTTAACGATTTTCTCTTAGGTGTTTTTTGATTGGCAGGTCTTTCAGCCAATCAGAGCTTCACCATGCGTCCCATGTAAATTAATTACAGCACGCTCCCGTGCTTGTATTCCACATTAAGGAGTCTCACTGTTTCTGGTTGTGCAAATAGTGTAGCGAGTTACAAGCACGGGAGCGTGCTGTGATTAATTTACATGGGGCGCATGGTGAGGCTCCGATTGGCTGAAAAACCTGCCAGTCAAAAATGCGTAAGAGAAAATTGTTAAGAGAGGCTGCTTTAAATCAGGAAACGGAGTCTTACAAAAATGTTTATTTTTAAAAATAGTTTTGACTTTGGAATGTAAAAAGCATATCAATATGCTAGTTAGGACAAAAGCTTTTATTAGATGTGAATTTATGCTGGCAAATTTACCATCACTTTAACAGTTTGGCTGTGCTGCTCTTTGCCTCCTCCTGCTGGCCAGGAGTGATATTCCCAACAGTAACTGATGATTCCTTGGACTCACCGTGTCTTAAGAAAGAAAATGAGATAAGGGAAGACTCGTTACCTTAATGATGACGGCCTTGTGAAGGACTTCACTGAGTTTTTGATGGAATTCAATAAAGAATATCTGAGATAGAAAATAAAGGAAAAAAAGTTATTTAGTTGTTTTATTACACAGGTTTCCATGGTCTAAAGAATAAACACACAGTGACGTGACAGACATATTTATAAAACACATACCAGTCACACATAGATATATACGTATATCACTTTTACTGACCTCATTAAATACGGGGTTATTCCCTCGTCGTATATGTGTGCTGAAGATTTCATGTCCCACAATGACTTTAACCACAGGCTTTAAGTTGTTACCAAATAGATTCGAGCAGATATTATTCGAAATCGGAACTAGGAGAACAAAATGATAAGCTTTAACCACAGGGTTGTCACTGCAGATAAATCTAATTCGTTTTCATACAGCTCTCATCTTGCAAGTGAACTTCTCAAATTGCATTTGAAAGAAAATTAAAATTCACACAGCTGCACATGTTTAAATGGATATTAAATACAAATTGGAAAGAAACTGCAGGAAACTGAAAGCTTCACATATTAGTTGCATTTTTGCAATGGACCCTTGATTTGTCCATATGGATGTGGTAAGAATGTGCAAACGAGGGTTCATTTATATGTAAGAGAGAGATAAATAGCTCTACACTGCTAAGTTCTCCCTTCTTCTCTTCCCTTAAAGGGAAACTAAACTCAAATATTTTCTGTAATGATTCAGATAGAGCAGCAATTTTAAGCAACTTTCTAATTTACTCCTACTCTTAATTTGTCTTTGTTCTCTTGCTATTTTTATTTAAAAAGCAGGAATGTAAAGCTTAAGAGCCGGACCATTTTTGTTTGAGAACCTGGATTGCGCTTGCTTATTGATTTGCTAAATGTAGCCGCCAATAAGCAAGCGCTATCCAGGGTGCTGAGCCTAAAATGGTCCGGGCTCCTAAGCTATAAATTCCTGCTTTTTAAATAAAGATAGCAAGAGAACAAAGAAAAATTGATAGTAGGAGTAAATTAGAAAGTTGCTTAAAATTGCATGCTCTATCTGAATCATTAAAGGGACATGAAACCCAAAATGTTTATTTCATGATTCAGATAGAAAATACCATTTTTAAAAAATCTTTTCATTTTACTTCATTTATTTAATTTGCTTCTTTCTCTTATTATTCTTTGCTAAAAGGTTTATCTATGAAAACTCGGGAGCAGCAGAGAACCTAGGTTCTAGCTGCTGATTGGTCGCTGCATATATATATATATATATACACCGATTGTCATTGGCTCCCCCATGTGTTCATTTAGAAACCAGTAGTGCATTGCTGCTCCTTTAAACAAATGATACCAAGAGAATAAAACAAATTAGGACAATAGAAGTAAATTAGAAAGTTGTATAAAATTGTATTCTCTATCTGAATCATTAAAGAAACATTTTGGGTTTCATGTCCCTTTAAAAAACATTTTGGTTTAGTATCCCTTTAATCTGTTCAGTTAAAGGGACAGAAAAGTCAAAATTAAACTAAATGTATTGGATTGGACGCATTGGATCGCAAAGATTTAAATAACTTTCAAATGTACTTCTATTGTCAATTGTGCTTAGTTCTCTTTGTATCCTTTCTTAAAGAGTAATTCTAGGTGATCTCAGGAGCGTGCACGTGACATTAGCTATCTGTTTATTGCAGTGTTATACATAGTTACAAACACTGCTGCCATAGACGGCTAAAGACCCGTGCACACTCCTAAGCTCATATCATCCCATTTAGATTTACTCTTTTACAAACGACACCAAAAGAACAAAAGCAAATATGATAATAAAAGTAAATTGGGAAGTTGTTTAAAATTGCATGCTCTGTCTGAATCATGAAAGTTTAATTTGGACTTAAATATTTATAAATGATTAAATAGGTTTATTAAAGAGATGTTAAACAGTAGCTACCTTGTTGTAATAAGCAGTTGCTTCTACTTAATAGAAATCACTGCACTCTGTATTATTCATCTGTTTAAATGGGTTTTTACCTTGTAGTTATTTTATACACTACATTTGTGCTTCCTGGCACAGCCCTACAAGGAGGAGGAGGCCTCTGCAGGAAGTTTTATCTTAGCCTGATGTCATAAACTTGCCTACAACTGACCAGAGAAAAAATCCTCTGCTCTTAAAGGGACATTGTACACTAGATTTATCTTTGCATAAATGTTTTGTAGATGATCCATTTATACAGCATATCTGGAGTGTTTTTGTAACAATGCATAGTTTTGCTTATTTTTTAATAACATTGTGCTGATTTTCTGACTCTTAACCAAGCCCCAAAGTATCAGATTTAGACTGAATTTTACAGACTCCTGCTGGCTCCTGGTTGTGTAATGGGTCCTTTTTATATGCAGAGGAGGGGGGGAATTGTCTGTTATTCCTGCTTTCCCAGCCCCTTTCAGTGGGTGTTCCAGTCGAAACTCATCAACAGTGCTAAACTGGGAGCTGCCTGATGAAACAGTGTTTTGATACACTGAGAAACGTGTTGCATTAAGTTAAGGTGGGCTGCTAGCATTTCCCACCTTAGGGTTCCATTGTATTTTAACATTTCCTTTTTTCATAAACCTGCTTTTATTATTATCATACATTTTTTGGAACCTTTAATATAGCCCCATTTACCAATCACTCCAACTGGGAGCCTACAGCAGCAGAGACTGCTATCTCTGTATTGTTGCAGTGCATTACCAGGGTCTTGCTGTTTCTGAGTTCCAGAGCTTTGGCTTATCGATGTGACCAGTAAGCTGGGTTGCTGCCAACTATCCAGCCTGTTCCTAATAGCACTGTCTGAGTGCTCCTCCCTAATGTGAGTACCCTGTATAGGGTTTTTATCTACATATTAATACATTATACTACTGGCACACACAGGCGCCCCTTCTGTTTTATTTGCCTATCTAGACTTCTTGTGATCCCCTCTTCTGGATATCCAAGACTGAACAGTGAGCTGGGTTGCTGTCCAGCCTGTATCCAATAGCACTGTCTGAGTGCTCCTCACAAATGTGAGTACCCTGATTGGGGTTATACCTGGATCTTGTCATTAGTGTTATTGGTACACACATGCGCCTCTCTTGTTCTTTATATCCTTCTAGATACCCTGACATCTTTTTGTGAGGAGAGAGCAGCCTTCTATCAAATATTGGTTTCATCTGAGTGATCACTCTCTCCCCCCATATCTCTCTCTCCCCACCCCTCACTTTTGCTCTCTCTCTCTCCCACCATCTCTTTTGCTCTCTCTCTCCCTCCTCTCTTTTTATCTCTCTCCCCCATATCTCTCTCTCCCACCTTCTCTATTGCTCTCTCTCTCTCCCCCCTCTCTTTTGCTCTCTGTCTCTCCCCCCTCTCTCTCTCTCTCCCCTCTTTTTTTTATCTCTCTCCCCTCATATCTCTCTCTCTCCCACCCTCTCTTTTGCTCTCTCCATCTTTCTTTTTATCTCTCACCCCTATCTCTCTCTCCCACCCTCTCTTTTACGCTCTCTCCCTCTCTCCCCCTCTTTTGCTCTCTCTCCCCCTCTCTTTTTATCTCTCTCCCCCCACATCTCTCTCTCTCCCACCCTCTCTTTGCTCTCTCTCTCTCTCCCACCATCTCTTTTGCTCTCTCTCTCCCCCTCTCTTTTTATCTCTCTCTCCCCCCATATCTCTCTCTCTCCCACCCTCTCTCTTGCTCTCTCTCTCTCCCCCCCTCTCTTTTGCTCTCTGTCTCTCCCCCCTCTCTCTCTCCCCTCTCTCTTTTTATCTCTCTCTCCCCCCATATCTCTCTCTCTCCCACCCTCTCTCTTGCTCTCTCTCTCTCCCCCCTCTCTTTTGCTCTCTGTCTCTCCCCCCTCTCTCTCTTTCCCCTCTCTCTTTTTATCTCTCTCCCCTCATATCTCTCTCTCTCCCACCCTCTCTTTTGCTCTCTCCCCCTTTCTTTTTATCTCTCACCGCCCATCTCTCTCTCTCCCACCCTCTCTTTTACGCTCTCTCCCTCTCTCCCCCTCTTTTGCTCTCTCTCTCTCTCCCCCCTCTCTTTTTTATCTCTCTCCCCCATATCTCTCTCTTCCACCCTCTCTTTTGCTCTCTCTCTCTCTCTCTCTCTCTCTTTCCCCCCCTCTCTTTTTATCTCTCTCTCCCACCATCTCTCTTGCTCTCTCTCTCCCCCCTCTCCCCCCTCTCTTTTTGCTCTCTCTCCCCCTCTCTTTTGCTCTCTCTTCCCCCCCTCTCTTTTGCTCTCTCTCTCCCCCATTTCTTTTTATCTCTCTCCCCCCATATCTCTCTCTCCTACCCTCTCTCTTGATCTCTACCCCCCTCTCTCCCCCTCTCTTTTGCTCTCTCTCTCCCTCTCTTTTGCTCTCTCTTCCACCCTCTCTTTTGCTCTCTCTCTCCCCCATTTCTTTTTATCTCTCTCCCCCCGATATCTCTCTCTCTCCTACCCTCTCTCTTGATCTCTACCCCCCTCTCTCCCCCTTTTTTGCTCTCTCTCTCTCCCCCCTTTCTTTTTATCTCTCTCCCCCCATATCTCTCTCTCCCATCCTCTCTCTGATCTCTCCCCCCTCTATCCCCCTCTTTTGCTCTCTCTCCCTCTCTTTGCTCTCTCTCTCCCTCTCTTTTGCTCTCTCTCTCCCCCTCTTTTGCTCTCTCTCTCCCCCTCTCTTTTTATCTCTCCCCCATCTCTCTCTCTATCCCCCCTCTCTTCTGCGCTCTCTCTCCCCTATCTTTTGCGCTCTCTCTTTTGCTCTCTCTCCTACCCTCTCTTTTGCTCTCTCTCCCCCTCTCTCTTTTGCTCTCTCTCCGGCCTCTCTTTTGCTCTCTCTTTCTCTCTCTCCCCTCTCTCTTTTGCACTCTCTCTCCCCCTATCTTTTGCGCTCTCTTTTTAGCTCTCTCTCTCCACCCTCTCTTTTGCTCTCTCTTTCTCCCCCTCTCTCTTTTGCACTCTCTCTCCCCCTCTCTTTTGCTATCTCTACACCCTCTCTCTTTTGCTCTCTCTCTCCACCCTCTCTTTTGCTCTCTCTTTCTCCCTCTCTCTCTTTTTGCACTCTCTCTCCCCCTCTCTTTTGCTATCTCTCCACCCTCTCTCTTTTGCTCTCTCTCTCTCTCCACCCTCTCTTTTGCTCTCTCTCTCTCCACCCTCTCTTTTGCTCTCTCTCTCTCTCTCCACCCCTCTCTTTTGCTCTCTCTCTCTCCACCCTCTCTTTTGCTCTCTCTCTCTCTCTCCACCCTCTCTTTTAGCTCTCTCTCTCTCCACCCTCTCTTTTGCTCTCTCTCTCTCCACCCCCTCTTTTGCTCTTTCTCCTCTCTCTCCACCCTCTCTTTTGCTCTCTCTCTCTCCACCCTCTCTTTTGCTCTCTCTCTCTCCACCCTCTCTTTTGCTCACTCTCTTCACCCTCTCTTTTGCTCTCTCTCTCTCTCTCTCTCTCTCTCTCTGTACCCTCTCTTTTGCTCTCTTTCTCTCTCCACCCTCTCTTTTGCTCTCTTTCTCTCTTCACCCTCTCTTTTGCTCTCTTTCTCTCTCTCCCTTTCTTTTTATCTCTCACCGCCATCTCTCTCTCTCCCACCCTCTCTTTTTACGCTCTCTCCCCCCCCCTCTTTTGCTCCTCTCTCTCCCCCTCTCTTTTTTATCTCTCTCCCCCATATCTCTCTCTTCCACCCCTCTCTTTTGCTCTCTCTCTCTCTCCCCTCTCTCTTTTTATCTCTCTCTCCCACCATCTCTCTTGCTCTCTCTCCCCCTCTCTTTTGCTCTCTCTCTCTCCTTCTCTTTTGCTCTCTCTTCCACCCTCTCTTTTGCTCTCTCTCTCCCCCATTTCTTTTTATCTCTCTCCCCCCTAATCTCGCTCTCCTACCCTCTCTCTTGATCTCTACCCCCTCTCTCCCCCTCTTTTTGCTCTCTCTCTCTCTCCTCTCCCCCCTTTCTTTTTATCTCTGTCCCCCCCATATCTCTCTCTCCTACCCTCTCTCTTTGATCTCTCCCCCTCTATCCCCCTCTTTTGCTCTCTCTCCCTCTCTTTTGCTCTCTCTCTCCCTCTCTTTTGACTCTCTCTCTCCCTCTCTTTCTGCTCTCTTCTCCCCCCTCTTTTGCTCTCTCTCTCTCTCCCCCTCTTTTGCTCTCTTCCCCTCTTTTGCTCTCTCTCTCCCCCTCTTTTGCTCTCTCTCTCTCCCCCTCTTTTGCTCTCTCTCTCCCCCTCTTTTGCTCTCTCTCTCCCCCTCTTTTGCTCTCTCTCTTCCCCTCTTTTGCTCTCTCTCTCCCCCTCTTTTGCTCTCTCTCTCCCCCTCTTTTGCATCTCTGTCCCCACTCTCTTTTTATCTCTCCCCCATCTCTCTCTCTATCCCCCCTCTCTTTTGCGCTCTCTCTCCCCCTATCTTTTGCGCTCTCTTTTGCTCTCTCTCTCCTACCCTCTCTTTTGCTCTCTCTTTCCCTCTCTCCCCCTATCTTTTGCGCTCTCTTTTTAGCTCTCTCTCTCCACCCTCTCTTTTGCTCTCTCTTTCTCCCCCTCTCTCTTTTGCACTCTCTCTCCCCCTGTCTTTTGCTATCTCTCCACCCTCTCTCTTTTGCACTCTCTCACCCCTCTCTTTTGCTATCTCTCCACCTTCTCTTTTGCTCTCTCCCTCCACCCTCTCTTTTGCTCTCTCGCTCTCTCTCTCTCTCCACCCTCTCTTTTGCTCTCTCTCTCTCCACCCTCTCTTTTGCTCTCTCTCTCTCTCCACCCTCTCTTTTGCTCTCTCTCTCTCTCCACCCTCTCTTTTGCTCTCTCTCTCTCCACTCTCTCTTTTGCTCTCTCTCTTCACCCTCTCTTTTGCTCTCTCTCTCTCTCCACCCTCTCTTTTGCTCTCTTTCTCTCTCCACCCTCTCTTTTGCTCTCTCTCCATCCTCTCTTTTGCTCTCTCTCTCTCCACCCTCTCTTTTGCTCTCTCTCTCTCCCTTTTGCACACTCTCTCCCTGTCTTTTGCTCTCTCTCTCCACCCTCTCTTTTGCTCTTTCTCTCTCTCCACCCTCTCTTTTGCTCTCTCTCTTCCACCCTCTCTTTTGCTCTCTCTCTTCCACCCTCTCTTTTGCTCTCTCTCTTCCCTCTCTTTTGCTCTCTCTCTTCCCTCTTTTGCTCTCTCCCCCCCATTTTCTTTTGCTCTCTCTCTCCCCCCCCTCATCTCTCTTTTGCTCTCTCTTTCTCCACCCTCTCTTTTGCTCTCTCTCTTCACCCTCTCTTTTGCTCTCTCTCTCTACCCTCTCTTTTGCTCTCTTTCTCTCTCCCCCTTTCTTTTTATCTCTCACCGCCATCTCTCTCTCTCCCACCCTCTCTTTTGCGCTCTCTCTCCCCCCTCTTTTGCTCTCTCTCTCCCCCCCCTCTCTTTTTATCTCTCTCCCCCATATCTCTCTCTCCCACCATCTCTCTTGCTCTCTCTCTCTCCCCCTCTCCCCCTCTCTTTTGCTCTCTCTCTCTCCACCCTCTCTTTTGCTCTCTCTCTCTCTCCACCCTCTCTTTTGCTCTCTCTCTCTCCACCCTCTCTTTTGCTCTCTCTCTCTCTCCAACCCTCTCTTTTGCTCTCTTTCTCCTCTCCACCCTCTCTTTTGCTCTCTCTCCATCCTCTCTTTTGCTCGCTCTCTCTCTCCACCCTCTCTTTTGCTCTCTCTCTCTCCCTTTTGCACACTCTCTCTCCCCCTCTTTTGCTCTCTTTCTCCCACCTCTTTTGCTTTTTCTCTCTCTCCCACCCTCTCTTTTGCTCTCTCTTCCATCACTCATTTTTGCTCTCTCCCCCCCCCTCTTCCTCTCTTTTGCCTCTCTTCTTTCCCCTCTTTTGCTCTCTCCCCCATCTCTTTTGCTCTCTCTCTCTCCCCCCCCTCTCTCTCTCTTTTGCTCTCTCTCTCTCCACCCTCTCTTTTGCTCTCTCTCTTCACCCTCTCTTTTGCTCTCTCTCTCTCTCTCTCTTCTCCTCTCTCTCTCTCTCTCCCCTCTCTTTTGCTCTCTCTCTCTCTTCACCCTCTCTTTTGCTCTCTTTCTCTCTCCCCCTTTCTTTTTATCTCTCACGGCCATCTCTCTCTCTCCCACCCTCTCTTTTACGCTCTCTCCCCCTCTTATGCTCTCTCTCTCCCCCTCTCTTTTTATCTATCTCCCCCATATCTCTCTCTACACCATCTCTCTTGCTCTCTCTCTCTCCCCCTCTCTTTTGCTCTCTCTCTCCCTCTCTTTTGCTCTCTCTTCCACCCTCTCTTTTGCTCTCTCTCTCCCCCATTTCTTTTTATCACTCTCCCCCCTAATCTCTCTACTCCTACCCTCTCTCTTGATCTCTACCCTCTATCCCCCTTTTTTGCTCTCTCTCCCTCTCTTTTGCTCTCTCTCTCCCTCTCTTCCCCTCTTTTGCTCTCTCTCTTCCCCTCTTTTGCTCTCTCTCTTCCCCTCTTTTGCTCTCTCTCTCCCCCTCTTTTGCTCTCTCTCTCCCCCTCTTTTGCTCTCTCTCTCCCACTCTTTTGCTCTCTGTCCCCACTCCTCTTTTTTATCTCTCCCCCATCTCTCTCTCTATCCCCCCTCTCTTTTGCTCTCTCTCTCCCCCTCATCTTTTGCGCTCTCTCTTTTGCTCTCTCTCTCCTACCCTCTCTTTTGCTCTCTCTTTCTCTCTCTCCCCTCTCTCTTTTGCACTCTCTCTCCCCCTATCTTTTGCGCTCTCCTCTTTTTAGCTCTTCTCTTCCACCCTCTCTTTTGCTCTCTCATTCTCCCCCTCTCTCTTTTGCACTCTCTCTCCCCCTCTCTTTTGCTATCTCTCCACCTTCTCTTTTGCTCTCTCTCTCTCTCCACCCTCTCTTTTGCTCTCTTTGCTCTCTCTCTCTCCCACCCTCTCTTTTGCTCTCTTTCTCTCTCCACCCTCTCTTTTGCTCTCTCTCCATCCTCTCTTTTGCTCTCTCTCTCTCCACCCTCTCTTTTGCTCTCTCTCTCTCCCTTTTGCACACTCTCTCCCCGTCTTTTGCTCTCTTTCTCCCTCTCTTTTGCTCTCTCTCTCCCCCTCTTTTGCTCTCTCTCTCCAACCCCTCTCTTTGCTCTCTCTCTTCCACCCTCTCTTTTGCTCTCTCTCTTCCCTCTCTTTTGCTCTCTCTCTTCCCTCTCTTTTGCCTCTCTCCCCCATTTCTTTTGCTCTTCTCTCCCCCCCCTCTCTCTCTTTTGCTCTCTCTAATCTCCACCCTCTCTTTTGCTCTCTCTCTTCACCCTCTCTTTTGCTCTCTCTCTCTACCCTCTCTTTTGCTCTCTCTCTCTCTTCACCCTCTCTTTTGCTCTCTTTCTCTCTCCCCCTTTCTTTTTATCTCTCACCGCCTCATCTCTCTCTCTCCACCCTCTCTTTTACGCTCTCTCCCCCCTCTTTTGCTCTCTCTCTCCCCCTCTCTTTTTATCTCTCTCCCCCATATCTCTCTCCCACCATCTCTCTTGCTCTCTCTCTCTCCCCCCTCTTCCCCCCTCTCTTTTGCTCTCTCTCTCTCCACCCTCTCTTTTGCTCTCTCTCTCTCCACCCTCTCTTTTGCTCTCTCTCTCTCTCCACCCTCTCTTTTGCTCTCTCTCTTCACCCTCTCTTTTGCTCTCTCTCTCTCATCCACCCTCTCTTTTGCTCTCTCTCTCTCTCCCCCCTCTCTTTTGCTCTCTCTCCATCCTCTCTTTTGCTCGCTCTCTCTCTCCACCCTCTCTTTTGCTCTCTCTCTCTCCCTTTTGCACACTCTCTCCCCCTCTTTTGCTCTCTTTCTCCCACCATCTTTTGCTTTTTCTCTCTCTCCACCCTCTCTTTTGCTCTCTCTTCCATCCTCTTTTGCCTCTCTCTCTTCCCTTCTCTTTTGCTCTCTCTCTTCCCTCTTTTGCTCTCTCCCCCATCTCTTTTGCTCTCTCTCTCTCCCCCCCCTCTCTCTCTCTTTTGCTCTCTCTCCACCCTCTCTTTGCTCTCTCTCTTCACCCTCTCTTTTGCTCTCTCTCTCTCTCTCTCTACCCTCTCTTTTGCTCTCTCTCTCTCTTCACCCTCTCTTTTGCTCTCTTTCTCTCTCCCCCTTTCTTTTTATCTCTCACGGCCATCTCTCTCTCTCCCACCCTCTCTTTTACGCTCTCTCCCCCTCTTTTGCTCTCTCTCTCCCCCTCTCTTTTTATCTATCACCCCCATATCTCTCTCTCACCACCATCTCTCTTGCTCTCTCTCTCTCCCCCTCTCCCCCTCTCTTTTGCTCTCTCTCTCCCTCTCTTTTGGCTCTCTCTTCCACCCTCTCTTTTGCTCTCATCTCTCCCCCATTTCTTTTTATCTCTCTCCCCCCTAATCTCTCTCTCCTACCCTCTCTCTTGATCTCTACCCCTCTATCCCCCTTTTTTTGCTCTCTCTCCCCTCTCTTTTGCTCTCTCTCTCCCTCTCTTTTGCTCTCTCTCTTCCCCTCTTTTGCTCTCTCTCTTCCCCCTCTTTTGCTCTCTCTCTCCCCCTCTTTTGCTCTCTCTCTCCCCCTCTTTTGCCTCTCTCTCTCCCCCTCTTTTGCTCTCTCCCCCTCTTTTGCTCTCTGTCCCCACTCTCTTTTTATCTCTCCCCCATCTCTCTCTCTATCCCCCTCTCTTTTGCTCTCTCTCTCCCCCTATCTTTTGCGCTCTCTCTTTTGCTCTCTCTCTCCTACCCTCTCTTTTTGCTCTCTCTTTCTCTCTCTCCCCTCTCTCTTTTGCACTCTCTCTCCCCCTATCTTTTGCGCTCTCTTTTAGCTCTCTCTCTCCACCCTCCTCTTTTGCTCTCTCTTTCTCCCCCTCTCTCTTTTGCACTCTCTCTCCCCTCTCTTTTGCTATCTCTCCACCTTCTCTTTTGCTCTCTCTCTCTCTCCCACCCTCTCTTTTGCTCTCTCGCTCTCTCTCTCTCCACCCTCTCTTTGCTCTCTCTCTCCACCCTCTCTTTTGCTCTCTCTCTCTCCACCCTCTCTTTTGCTCCTCTCTTTCACCCTCTCTTTTGCTCTCTCTCTTCACCCTCTCTTTTGCTCTCTTTCTCTCTCCACCCTCTCTTTTGCTCTCTCTCCACCCTCTCTTTTGCTCTCTCTCTCTCCACCCTCTCTTTTGCTCTCTCTCTCTCCCTTTTGCACACTCTCTCCCCCTCTTTTGCTCTCTTTCTCCCACCTCTTTTGCTTTTTCTCTCTCTCCACCCTCTCTTTTGCTCTCTCTCTTCCACCCTCTCTTTTGCTCTCTCTCTCTTCCACCCTCTCTTTTGCTCTCTCTCTTCCACCCTCTCTTTTGCTCTCTCTCTTCCCTCTTTTGCTCTCTCCCCCATCTCTTTTGCTCTCTCTCTCCCCCTCTCTCTCTCTCTTTTGCTCTCTCTTCCCTGTCTCTTTTATCTCTCTCTTCCCTCTCTCTCTCTTCACTCTCTCTCTCTCTCTCCCTCTCTCTCTCTCTCTCTCTCTCTCTCTCCCCCCCTCCTTCTCTCTTTTGATCTCTCTCCGCTCTCTTTTGCTCTCTCTCCCCCTCTTTTGCTCTCAACCCCCTCTCTTTTTCCCTCTCTCTCTCCCCCCTCTCTTTTGCTCTCTCTCTTTCCCACATCTCTTTTGCTCTCTCTCTATCTCCCCCTCTCTTTTTGCTCTCTCTCTCCCCCCTCTCTTTAGCTCTCTCTCTCCCCCTCTCTTTTGCTCTCTCTCTTCTCTCTCATTTGCACTTTCTCCTCTTTTGCTCTCTCTCCCCCTCTCTTTTGCTCTCTCTCCCCCCCCCTATCTTTTGCTCTCTCTCTCTCCCCCCCCTCTCTTTTGCCTCTCTCCCCCCTCTCTTTTTGCGCTCTCTCTCCCCCTCTATTTTGCTCTCTCTCTCCCCCTCTTCTTTTGGTCTCTCTCTCTCTCCCCCCTCCTCTTTTGCTCTCTCTCCCCCCTCTCGTTTGCTCTCTCACTCTCCCCCTCTCTTTTGCTCTCTCACCCCTCTCTTTTGCTCTCTCTCTCTCCCCCCTGTTTCTCTCTCTCCTCCTCTCTTTTGCTCTCTCTCTCTCCCCCCCCTGTTTCTCTCTCTCTCCCCCTCTCTTTTGCTCTCTCTCTCTCCCCCCCTGTTTCTCTCTCTCTCCCCCTCTCTTTTGCTCTCTCTCTCTCCCCCCCCCCCTGTTTCTCTCTCTCTCCCCCTCTCTTTTGCTCTCTATCCCCCCTCTCTTTTGTTCTCTCCCACTCCCGTACGGCCCCGCCCACCCTACCTGCTCCCGCGAGGTCATATTCCAAACCACAGCTGCTCCGCCCGGCCACGCCCCCCATTGGGGTGCTCTTGCCCGGCCATGCCCCCTCGTCCCAGGCCGCTCCCACCTAGGCATGCTCCCACTAAGGTTCTCCTGTTCGGCCATGCCCACTCCCGTCTAGCCACGTCCATCCTACCTGCTCCTGCCAGGCCATGCCTCTCATCTTGGCCGCTCCCGCACAGCCACGCCCCCATCATGGTGCTCCTGCCCGGCCATGCCTTCTCGTCCCGACCGCTCCTGCCCAGCAACACCCCCATCACGGCGCTCCCATTCGCCATGCCCCCCGGCACAGCCACTTCTGCCCACTCTCTTTGCTGTCTGATCCTAAGGGCCAGGCATGTTTATCCTTGCACAGTCTCTACTGCGCATGACAGCTTCGGACAAACATACCTGGCCTTTTATATTATAGGATATGTAGTTTGAGTTTGGAAATACAAAGCTGGCTCCACAATATATTAAAGGGACATGAAACCCAAATATTATCTTTTGTGATTCAAATAGAGCCAATCATTTAATACAACTTTCCAGTTTACTTCTATTATTAGAGTTTTATTTTCATGGTATCCTTTGTTGAAGGATCAGCACTGCACTATTGGGAGCTAGCTGAGCACATTAGTTGAGCCAATGTCAAGAAGTATATATGTGCAGTCAGCAATCAGCAGCTAGCCTCTGGTATTGCATTGCTGATCCCAAGCCTATCTAGGTATGCTTTTCAACAAAGGATACCAAGTGAACAAAACTAATTTGATAACATTTTCTTACATGATTTAGAAAGTGTATACAGTTTAAAACAATTTTTCAATTTGCTTCTATTATCAAATTTATCTAACATTTTAACAGTGATCCACAGATCTTGTGTGATTTACAAGAAGAAATTTGGCTCCGAAAAGAGGGTCATTCAACTGATTGGCTCAGCAGCAGTTTCCACTCTGAACCAGAAGTTCCCTTCAGCTCCAGAGCAATACTTTACATATGTGTTTTACTCATATGTGGGGGTTACACACACAGGACGAGATTACATACGTGGCGTAAGTGTCAGCGCAACTCCTGAAACCCATGTTGTCCGTAAGTTCACCTCGTACATCGGGTGAATCCACATAACCCGTGCCGCCAGATGATATACTGCAGTAAGTCGGATAAAGTAGCGAGGTTCAGAAATGTGCGCAACTACACATTTTCTAGCTTCGCCAGTAACTTACGCCAGTATATCATCTTGCACGCGTAACTAAATAAAAAACAACTTGAATTTGCACGTTAAAAATCTTAACCCGGACCAAAAACATTAAACTGACACATCAAGAAGCCTAATCCACCATCCCCCCCACATCACAATCACTAATAAAATGTATTAACCTCTAAACCACACCATCCCCCCACAACGCAAAACTACTATATAAACCTATTAACCCTAAACCGCCAGCCACGCACAACGAAAACACCTTAATTAAACTATTAACACCTAAACCGCCCAAACCCCCACAAAGCAAAGTATCTAAACTAATAACCCCCTAATCTGCCAACCCCCCACAATGCAAAGTATCTAATTAATTAACCCCTAAACTGCCAACCCCCCAAAGTATTAACCTAATAACTAAGCCCCCTAACCAAACACCCCCTAACTTAACACCCAATTAAAATACACTGAAATAAATTAAAAATATTACTTACTACCTTAAAAATAAAAGATTACAAAAAATAAAAAACATAAATTACTTTAAAAAAACTAAAAATTACCCAAAAATAAAAAAAACTATCAGTACAGAAAATAAAAAAGCTAAAAATTACAAAACTAAATAACAACTAAATTATCCAAAAAAAATAAATAAATCAATTCCTATTCTATACCCCCATTAAAAAAAATCCCCCAAAACAAAAAAATCATCTAATCTATAAATGAACTAGCAATAGCCCTTAAAAGGGCCTTTTTGTAGGGCATTGCCCTAACGTTAACAGCTCTTTTGCAAAAAAATTTAAACAAAGTACCCCCTAGCATTACAACCCCCACCCCGCAAAAGAAAAACCTAACTAAAAAAAAAACTATTAAAAAAAGCCATATTCTATTAAAAAAAAAAAAAAAAAAAACACAAAAATAAAAAAAAATACTTAACACTAACCCCAAAATTAGTACTCACCATTGATGAAGGCCGGCGAAACATCTTCATCCCGGCAGTTTCATCTTCATCCATCGCGGGACCATCTTCTTCAATCTTCATCAAGGCCGCAGTCCATCTTGTATCTTTACCCCGGTGGCGGCTGCAAAGTCCTCGGCAATCCTCTTCATCCACGCGACACAGAGGTCTTCTTCATGCGGTCTCTAGCCGCACACTGAAGATTGAATGCAAGGTACCCATTTTATATTGGGTACCCTGCATTCAATCTTCAGTGTACGGCAGACGATCGCATGAAGAGGACCTCCGTGTCGGATGGACGTCGTCGTTGACCGCTCTGCCGGGATGAAAATTGAGGATGGTCCAGCGATGGATGAGGATGGAGTCGCCAGGATGAACTTCTTTTACCACTGGGATGAAGATGTTTCGCTGGACTTGATTAATGGTGAGTCCCGATTTTTGAGGTTAGTGTTAGTTAGTTTTTTTTAGATTAGGGTTTTTTTTTTTCCCATGGGCTGAAAAAGAGCTGAATTCCCTTTTAAGGGCAATACCCATACAAATGCCCTTTCAGGGCAATAGGTAGAATAGTTGGGTTTTTTTGTTCATTGTTTTATTTTGGGGGGTTGTAATGTTAGGGGGTACTTTATCTATTTTGCAAAAGCGCTGCTAACTTTAGGGCAATGCCCTACAAAATGCCCTTTTAAAGGCTATTGGTAGTTTATTGATAAATTAGGGTGGTTTATTTTGGGTTTATTAGAATAGAAATAACTTTTTTATTTTGAAAATTTTGTTTGTTATTTCCTGTAATTATATTTTTTTATTATTTTCTGTAATATTATTTTTTTTAATTTTATGTAAGGGTAGGTTTTTAATTTTGTGTAATGTAAGTTTTTTTTTGTAATTTATTTTTAATTATTTTTTAATGTAGTTAGTATATTTTTATGTTATTTAAGTGTATTTTAATTGGGGTTAAGTTAGGGGGTGTTAGGTTAGGGGGCGGGATGGCGGTTTAGGGGTTAATAGGTTATTAGGTGTTTGCATTATGGGGGTCGGCAGATAAGGGGTTAATAGGTTAATTAGGTGTTTGCGTTGTGGGGGGTTGGCAGTTTAGGGGTTAATACGTTTATTAGGTTGTTTGCGATGTGGGGGATGGCAGTTTAGGGATTAATATGTTTATTTAGTAGTTGCGATGTGGGGGGATGGCGGTTTAGGGGTTAATATTGCGCATGCATTAGGTGTTTGTTAAGGCTTCCATGCAGTTACAGTACTTTATTACTAAGCGCAAAGCTTGCTGCGTCTGCCTCTGTGTGGTGAGGTTAAATGGAGTAAAATATCTCCATTCTGCGCCCGTAAATCCTTGCGCTGCATATGTGATACAGTGACAACAGTTCTATGTTAGTTTATGGGAGTAAAAACTGCGGGCGACATGTAAAATATACACGTGTAACTTGTCTGATGCGCCGTATATGTGATCGCTCAAGTAGACTAAAAATTGGCAAAGCCGGGTTTTGCGCCCGTCGCCATATATGTGATCGCGCCCACAGATTTGCATGATCGATAGTGATAAGCTTACATGATCCAACAAATGAGAACATGTAAGCTATACATGTTCACTATAATGAACTTTTAAGGTTAAACTGTTCTGATAAAATATAATTTTGGTGGGAAAAAATGATACATAAATAGATAAACTGTTTAAATGAACAGTTTTAGAGAACTAGCTGAATGACGTTTATTTGAGGTAGCAGCGAGATGCCCAGATCAATAATTGTTTGGTACCAAATAAAACAACACTTTACAGTTAAAGGGACATGAAACAACCGGAGGAAGCTGGAGCGGCTGTGAAGATTAAAAGGGAAGTATTTTTCACAACACGAGTGAAATGTAAATTTTGATGAATTAAAGTGCCCCTGTTTTTAATTGATTTTTTTAAAAAACGGGCACTTTAGCATCAAAATTTACATTCACTTTAAGGGGTTAAATAAATATATTGTTTACTGTCCCTTTAAAAATGTTTCAGCTAAAGTTGTTAAAATTGAGAGTGAACTTAGCTGTGATGTCACTTCCTGTTATGAGCTGTATGATACTAAAGTATTGTTCCTTCACACACAGTACACTATTTTCCTACACTCCCTAACCTGCTGTATTACATATACAGAGCCACCTACTCAGTTTTCAGTTTAATGAGCAGAAATAAAGTGTAGGGACAACAAATGAAGCAGAAGGGGGTCTCCCTTCTCTGATAGATGTGCTCTGTAGTTGATTACAATTCCTGTACAGCCTGGGTTACCTTAGCAACACATTAGTTTCTGCAGCTGCTTCCCTCACAAGTTTCTTTATTTCTGCTAAAAAAAGTAATTCCTTATTTCACATATTGTTCTTTGTTTTCTGACAGCAGTGTACATTTAACTAACCATTTGCTTTACCATCTTGCTCTAAACTTGTCTCTTTGGGCTCTAAAATGACTTAGTACCCAGCACAGCCATGTCTGTCAGTATTCACACAAATATCCCCCTGACAGATTTAGCAATGATATTGTTCATGTTTAACTTACAGCTGAAAACTATCTCTGAGCATTCATTTGTCCTGAAGGCAGTAGTGGGCCTACTCAACAGAGGGCCCTGGTGCAAGTTTTTTGTTGGGGCTCCCAAAGGTAACTCAGTAAAAAGTAATAAAATACATTCTGCTCTGTATAATGATTTTGAGGATAAATAGATGGATCTGCTACTTGCACTAATAAAATGCTTCCCTGCATTAGGATTGTATACATTCTGCATATGCCTATGTAGAGACTGGCTGTTATGGGCCCCTAAAGCTCTTGGGCCCTAGTGCACCAATGGTAGTTATGCCCCTGCCTGAAAGGTACCAGCTGCCCAGAATTGACAAGGTAGTTCCTTTTTTGCATTTCCAGTGCTCTTTGCAGAGCAAGAAAAGAGACAAACAAGGGATATATTAGGGCTGCCACCTCAGCCATGTTTTCCTGGACACTTATGAGTTATACATGCTGCAGGGTGGGCAGGCAGTAACATGAATTTCAACCCTGGAAAGCACATAAACAGTGACACTGACTGAACATCATTATTCATGTTCCTCTCTGCATGCCCTGCAGCATGTATAACTCATAAGTGCCCAGGAAAACATGGTGGCAACCCTAGGGAATATGTAACAGATAAGGTTTTCCTTGCTATTGTGATCCTCAGTGTGTGATAAAGCCTGTGTGAGTTAGTGCATGGTATGTAGGTACACAAATGCCACTGTTGTTTATAAAGGAATCACCATTCTAGAAATACAAGTTTTATTTTATTTTTTTAAATCCTGCAAAAAATTGTTTCTAAGCTAATAAACATAAAGATAAATAATTAGTAACATAATTTATAATTAGACTATATCTCCAACTGAAAAATGCAAGAAGGTGAGCCAGATGATGAGAACACCTTTAGTTAGGTACTCAGTAGTAAATAGCAAGTAAATAAACAACTGCTAATGGGACTCCATAGTCATCTGACAAAAGCAACTGTAGATAGCAAGTTTTTAGTTTTTTTGTACCTAACTTACTGTTTAATAAACAGATCTCCTGTCTCAAAACCTTCAGTACTTAATGTCAGTGTTTACTACAGCTCCATCCAACAACCAATACAACCCTACCCATAAAATAGCAGCACCTCTGATATCTGCTAACTTAGCAATGCCTTAAGGTGTAAGGATAAGAGACCTTGTAGTAGAGAAAAGTAGCCACACACAGAGCAGATAAAACAAGCTCTTACCTTGCTGTAGTCTTAAGCTGTCTGGCACTACAGCAGAACATGTGCACTCTACTCAGACTGTGACATCACAGAGTGCAGGCTGTGATATTACATAGGGCACAATAAGCAGGTGGTATAGACACCATAAGACACTGTGCAACAATAAAGTATATGAATAGAAATATGTATTTGTGTACAAATGTCTAAATAAATACTTGTGAATTGTAACATATATAGGCAATAATCCTCCTAATGTTTTACTTGCCTAAAAAGTGAGATTTATATTCTTTTTCAGCTATATCACTGTACAAGAAAAATATATTGAGCAGTAAATTTTCAAAATTGTTGTAACATTTGTACTCTCAGCATCATGTGCTTAATTTTCCATAAATACATTCACTGCAGCACAAACACACATCTCTCTGTAAGGAATAAATAGATTCACTGCAGCACAAACACACATCTCTCTGTAAGGAATAAATACATTCACTGCAGCACAAACACACATCTCTCTGTAAGGAATAAATACATTCACTGCAGCACAAACACACATCTCTCTGTAAGGAATAAATACATTCACTGCCGCACAAACACACATCTCTCTGTAAGGAATAAATACATTCACTGCAGCACAAACACACATCTCTCTGTAAGGAATAAATACATTCACTGCCGCACAAACACACATCTCTCTGTAAGGAATTAATACATTCCCTGCAGCCAGGGCCGCCACTAGAAATTTTGGGGCCCCTGACTCAACCATTGATCAGGGCCCCCCCCCCCCCTCCTTTGACATGTGCAATTTTTGACCAAGTGACTAAAATGTATATGCACTTTATTCTTAATTGTCTATTTAAACTTGGAAATGTTGTAAAGGTAGTAACATACAAACACACAGACACACTCATACACTGAAACACACAAACAAACTCACACATAAGGATTCACATATAGACACTCTAGCAGACACACAAAGAAACACACTCAGACACAGACACCCAAACAGACACTTAGCACTTGTTTACATTGACCTGACAAGTAATGAGGTAAACTATAGTTTTGTAAATAAAAAAAGGAGATTTAGAAAACAAAATATGGAGTTCTGATTATCTTTTTGTAAAGGAAGATGACAACTAAATTATGACAACAGCATGCAGTGGCTGAAAGGAAGGGCCCTGAACTGCCTAAACAATAATTTAAAGGTTAAATGGTGGAGTGGTTACTTCCGGAAAGGTCTTGTTAGTCT